>NW_022900940.1:2353400-2361590 GCF_012274545.1 Fukomys damarensis | reverse complement strand
AAAAAAAAAAAAAAAAAAAAATCTCCTCCAGGCTTCCTGCTGACATAAAGGGCAGGTGGGATGATAAGGCTGCCTGTCCAGCACAATCATTAGTATGCGTCCAGGGGCACAGAAACGGGGGAATTACATCAGGTTATTCGTAAAGGGTAACCTCTAGTTCTAGGGTCAGGCAAGAGTCTCACAAGGTCATTGAGTCCCATCCTCAATCTCCTTTAATGACTCCTTATCCATTAGTTTGGACCTTCACAGACCAAAACTCCTCTGTGCTAGGGAATCCTGAGAAGCAAGTTTTTCTATGAATCAACAGCAGAAAACACTTCTCAAATTTCACTGTTAGATTTCTACTCTTAACCTTGGTTGAGCACCACAGTTCTCAACTGTAGGTGATTCTTTTCCCTCTCCACTTCCAGCCAAGGCACAGTTGACAATGCCTGGAGACTTGTTTGTTTGTTGCAATGGAGAAGGGAAAGTCGCTACTATCTTCTAGTAGGTCTAGGGCAGCGATGATGCTGAAAGCCCGGTAGTGCTCACCATGGTTCTTGCAACAAAGAATTATCTGGCCTATAAATTAATATGCTGAGGTTGGCAAATTTTCCAGAAGAGAAGGAGATCAGCGTTCTTTCCCTCGCATTGTCATATTGGTAGACTGTAGATAATATGATATGTGTGAATGCCACATTCTCCCTACCCTTGGGCTAAATTTCTTATGATTCAGGAATGCATTTCTTCATAATCCAATATAGAACCCTTTTTATAGTTAGAGTGGCTTAACTCTCTACTGACTAGCTAGTCTCTGTTACTAGACAGCCGTTCCATAAAGGTAGAGGAAGTCATGTATGATTAATCTCTTTTCTCCAGGCCCAACCACATCAGTAGCATATAGTAGATGCTTAATGCATATTTTACATGTCCCTCTCAAAGAATTAAAGTCATCTAAAAAAATTAATGTCGGCTAGTTCTGTAAGATCAACGATGTGGATTTTCATACACACACACACACACACACACACACACACACACACACACACACAAAGAAGCATGTACAGGAGATGGTAACTACCACAAAGTTGCAGGTCATTGTGTATACTTGATATTGCTGAAGTCCCCAAGTGAAGCATCTTAAACAGACAGATAATTTTCCTTTGTAGTTGCAGCCAAGGAGTCTCTGTGGCTATTAATCAGGAATAACATGTTATATATATGAAGATTTTGAAGAGCTGAAAAGTATAGTGTTCCCCAAGTAAGTCCTACAGTTGAAATCATGCTGGCATGTTCTCCAAATTGTGGGGACTGCTTTGCTTTCCATAGAGGCGAACCTGCTTAGTTACACAACAGTCCACTCTGGAAAAGAGCCTTCTTGGAGGCTATCTGGAAAAGAATCAGAGCTGAGCAATTCATGGCATGGTGCTCTTGGAAAGCTACCAACCACCACTGTCACAGACACAACCCATTTCTGTTCTAACAGGAACTTCTTTAGCCCATCCTGTTAGAGTAGGAAGTTTTGCCAACTTCCTTTAGACTTTAATTGATAACACACCAATCTGTTGCCACAGATGGTTAGGTGGGCAGCATCTGAAACTGAGGTCTGAAGAAAGGCTTCCCACCCCCAGTAAATGCAAGAACGTTCAAGGAGAATAGTTGCGCAGTGCACCATGGAAACAGAATTAAGTGAAGAACTCTGGGATCTACACTATAACATAAGAAATCTAGATAAAAGGTTCCTGTGAGTGAAGAAGGTTACGGGACTCAAGCTTGCCTTTCTACCACATAAAATGAGACTTCATGGTTTTGAATCCCTTATACACCTACTATTAGCCTGTATAAGATCTTGGGAAGCCTATTTAACTTCTCTGGGTCCACTTTTCCACACACTCAGTAGAGACTGATATTAATACCACCCTTTTGCGACCTGCGGAAGCATAAATGAGATGTGAAACAATTTTTATGAACTACAGTAAGTCCCAATGTACAAACAAGTCCATTTCAGGAAGAAGTTTGAAAGTCAGATTCGTTAGTAAGTCCAAAAAAGTGAGGCTTACACACCTTTGACGTAAATATATCGCTGCTTTCCTGCTTACTTCCGCACGTCCTAGGCTCTGATTGAGCGCATTCTACTACCGTCCACTGTCACAGTGTACAGTGAGCACACAGCAGCACGTCCGTGACAGTGTCCCGCAGACATGTGAGCTACTTCTGCCATTTGTTTTCTTCTAGGGATGTTTGTAGTTCAAGGTCTGTTTCTATCTGTGAAACTTTGCAGCTTTAATGTTGGATAAGTCACAAACTTACTGTATTAATATTTGCTCTTTTATGAAATGAATCTCTCGTGGAGATGACTTCTACTCTGATAGGAGAGAATCCAGTTAATTAAAAGAAATAATAAGAAATGTCTTCCTAGCTCTCAATTTTACTTTCTTTTTACTGGCTTCTTTCTTAGTAGGTCTTTCTGCAGTGGTGGGCCCGCAGATCTCTAAATCTACACCCTTTGACTGTCAAGCTCTCTAGACTTAAACCTAGGTTCCCCAATAACTCTATATAAGTATCTGGCTTTAGTCTGTTTTGGTCAGGCCTCTGCTTTATGTCTGTTCTTGCTGTCAGGACCATACTTGAGCCAGACAGACTACAAGGACACAGAAGTAATCAGCAAAAGGCAGAATAGATTCCAGTAATGCAAAAATAGAAGCATCCACTGTCCTTGCTGACCACCCAAGTTCTGTTTCTTGATAAAGGGCTTACCTACCTCCTTCCTTCCTGTCATGTCAAGTGGGTGGTTATAAAATTGAGTTGAGCAAAACTGAAAATGAGAGCAGATTATATATAGCTGGGCTGGAAAAAAAATTGTGAGCTATTTAAGTCTTATTAAAAACATGTCCACCTTAGAAATAGGTACCATGGGCAATTTGGCTGCCCAAGAAATGTGGCCTCTCAGAAGTTTGTGTGAGCCACAGATGTCTGGCTCTCCTTTTATTAGCTTTGGAGTTCAAAGCTAATTTATCAAAGCAAGAGTGAGAGACTAACTTGGGTAAAAGGCTCTAGGCATAAATTTATGATAACTCCATAGGTAAATAGAAATTTGAATTACATGTGGGGATATTGCTGCTATTTCTCCCTCCAAGATAGGTTTGGTGTGCATTTTCTTAAGGTCCTTGGGTCCTCCACTCCAACTGAGAGTGAATGAATTTTAAGAATGACAGGGTACCATATATATGGTTTTCAGAAACAGGGCAGAAAAGGGCTAAGCACTGAGATTTTTGAAGTTAGACAGAATAGGCTCCAAACCATAGGGAAATCATTTAGCTGTCTGGAGATATTTGGCTCTTCTATTTATTAGAGCTGGTGGCTATACTGACTACTGCTCACTGAACGGTTTTAATGTGCCCCACTCCAAATGCTTTGTGTGGATTCATGTGCTGAATTCTCATTCCTAACTCCTTGAGGTAGGCAACATTAGGACCTCCATTTTACAGATGGCAGCACAAGAGATCTAAGAACTTAATTAAATTTGTAATTAAGGATGTAGCAAGAAAGAAGTCAGTACAGAGTCTAAGCACTAAAAAAATGTCTGCAACAGAAAAGCTGATGATACCTGCTCTTTTTCGATTAAGAAATGTAAAACCCAATGTAGTGGACATCCTTCAGGATGACTGAGGGAAAGACAGAGCTCTTTATTTGGGATGTGCGGTAGTTCAACTTGTGAGTTTTCTGAAAAGGGAATTTGCTTTCATGTTTTCATAAGAGAACATCACCTTAGCTCTCCCTGACAAAGGACCGGTCTTCTTCGATTTTAAAAGTAGGTCTTTTTTTTGGATACAGCGTCTCACTATGTAGTGAGATTGGCCTGGAACTCACTATGTAGCCCAGGCTGGCCTTAAACTCACAGCAACCCTCCTGCCTCAGCCTCCTGAGTGCTGGGATTACAGGTATGCACCACCACACCCAGCAAGTAGGTCTTTTTTATATGCAATGAATGAGCAAGACCACTGATCCCCAAGCCGGCTTCATTTTCTGATTCTATTTTGATAATCAATGTCAATGCTACTGTCCTCAAATTGATCTGATAATTTGATGACAGCCTGAAAGAAAAGACCAGTTTAATTCCTGTTATGTACTATTCTCTGCAGTTAGAGATGCAAAAATGAAATTAAGCCACATGAACCTTGGGAATGCCAATCTGGATGATGCCTGTTATCAATAGAGTACTTATTCAAAATTTTATATGGATCATTACATTTAATTTGACCATTTCTCCATGGTTTCCATACTATTTTTATGTCCATTTTGTAATCAAGAAAACTAAGGTTTATTGAGGGATGTGGCCCATGGCTGCATAGGGTAGTAAGTGGGGAGCCAACTGATAAGGGAAGACTTTCTACTCTTCACCACTGTATGCTCAACTCCCCAGGTTGTCTTGGGTTGTGATTCAGCAGGGCACAGTGTGGGTAAGTAAGATGATGCTTTCTATTGATTACAAGGGATTTCTACATCAGACTTAGGCTTAATCAAAATGTAAAACCCAGAGACAGCATAACAGCATGAGCTCAACTTTTCCATAACCCTAGGGTTTCCAGGTCATGAAAGAATTCTTGAAGCCCAATAAATCTAGTTTATTCTATAAAAAGATGCAATCCAAACATCCAGGTGCAGTATACTTATTTTTGTAAAGAAATGGCCACAGACTCTGGCTTTATCATAACAAGACTCACTGTGCCCACAGTGAATCAATATTTCCTCATAATGTTACTCGTTTCCCACTGAATTCCTGGCAAATTCTACAGAGGAAAGCAATACTTACAGTACATTATTACTTTGGTGTTTGGTGGGGAATTACTCATTCCACATATTATTGAAGCTGTGTTCACTTTACAAAACCTACTCCCTACTCTAAATTCCACCAGTGTATATTTCTCCTCTTACTGCTACTTAAACACACAAGTAATTTCTAAGGTTAATTGATCCGGTGTTTGGCAAATCAATTTTTGCATGTTTTCTTAGAAATGAACATTACATATAATGATGGATGCAACAACACAGTAGAAATCCACTTCCTTATAAAATTCCTTGGCAGTTAAAATATGCTGATAGTTACTAGGCCTCTAAAGGTGTTTCAGTTCAAATCTGATAGGGCCCAAACAGTCTGCCTCTTTTTATACTCAATACCAGTAATTCACAAAGCAGGAAAATTGTCACATACTGCTTCATTCAGGGTTTCTCCCTTTGACAGTGGTATTTACAGTCCCAAAGCCACTCGTCCTGGTGACTTCCAGAAATGTTGCAAATATCCTAATTCCACCCTGAAAAGACTTGCAAGCATTCAGTTCCCAACTAAACGTGACCTCACTGCCACAGAGACCAAGTCCTGATAATAACAAATGATGTGAGACTGCTGTCAATGCTGTCAAACACACACGACCCCTGAGTGCTTAGGACTGGGCTAAATGCTTTTGGCTGCTTGTCTCACGTGGTGCTCTGACGAAGTAGAGCATCTGACTTATGAGAAAACAGAGGCACTTAGATGGTAAACAACTTTCCCTTTATTCAATTAGCTTGTTTGTAAGTGGCAGAGCTAGGATTCCAATTCAACTCTGCTTAATTCCAAATGCTATGTCTTAGCAATTGGCTTACCATTTCCTTTAATCTAGGACAGTGGTGCACATGAGCTGCAGCTGGCTGTTTGTTATCGAGCGCTCAATAAGGGTTGCCATCACTGATATATACAGCACTCCCAGCAACGTTCACCTATGGCTCCACCATGATCCTGTGATTCCTGTGGTGAGGCCCACTGTCCCTGGAGGTATCTTGCACTGGATCTTAAATGCTTCAGACCACAAATGAACCTCAACTTTCCTCCTAAGCCATTGACCACTACTTATCACATGGCTCTGCTCAACTGGACAGCAGCTGGAGAGCTTGAGGGGCACAAGTGATATTCAGCGAATAGCAAATGACTCTACAACTCTGTGCACCATCCCTAAGTAGGAAGAAACCTCCTAGGTTACTCTATACACTGGGCATCTGCATGTATATTCCACTTGGTATTTTCAAGCTTTTTTGGAGGTAAATCTCTGCTCATTGAATCCATATTTTTTCATACTATACTAAATCGGAGCTTAATTGCATCTGTTAGCAACTAGGATATTTGATAACAACAAAATACTTTTGATAAAGATAACTGTAGAAATGCAAGAAATGGGTATTGGATATTTTCAGTCTTCTCACGCTGCAAGCTCAATATTGATATTTCTTCCTACATAGCACAGATCCTATTTTCTCTCAGTAATTTTAGTGGGAAAACACCAAGTATAAGAGCCAGCCAGATGCAAAGATGACCTATTTGGACCTTCCTTTACATGCCTCCTGTGATTTACTATTTTAAGCCTTCACTTTCTGACTACAACTGATGAATACAATGGTAGGTCCAAAGTACACCCTTATCTGGCAGGAGCTTGTTTTTTTTTTCTTCTCTCTCTCTCTCTCTCTCTCTCTCTCTCTCTCTCTCTCTCTTTCTCTTAAACATACAGGTGAGATTTTAGAGTAAGAACACTCTTGCATCCATCACTTTACCATGGTTCATTTCACTTGTTTTTTGTCCAATCCAGGTGCCCATCAACTTCCTAGAACTTTCTCTCATGCAGTATTACCTGGCTCCTCCCCTTACTGCTCTTGTTATTCCCAGGTATGTTATGGTCTGTAATGTACTTTCTTCATTTGAAATCAAATTCTCTGTTTTCTGAATAGAATGTGATGTTATAAACTATTTCAAAAAGCCAAAGTATTGCAAGAGGGTCAACACCTAGTCAAGGCTTCTTCTTTCATTTAATTATAAAATAGAAGGGATGATGAAACCATGATTTGGTGAGGGAAAAAAAAAAACACACATGACATTTATACAAAATAGTTTGAAGGGACTGTGTGTTTAAAGTTTCTTATTTGGTATGCTTTGTCTTTCAATTCAAAGGAGTCTCTTCATTTACTATGTGAGTAGAACAGAGATTACAAAGTACTCCTAGT
This sequence comes from Fukomys damarensis, assembly GCF_012274545.1. Classification (NCBI taxonomy): domain Eukaryota; kingdom Metazoa; phylum Chordata; class Mammalia; order Rodentia; family Bathyergidae; genus Fukomys; species Fukomys damarensis. The sequence continues at coordinate 2,354,582 of NW_022900940.1, read as the reverse complement.
TCTAGCCTTTGGGAAGAGAGTGTAAGATAATGGAAAAATCGTTCTGGTGTGCTCAGTCGTCTTTCTGAAATTTGTATCTTTGAAAACACTGTGCTGAGGAGTTTTTCCCCCAGCCCCATCTCCCAGGTCTGAGTGGCTGTCAACAGTGCTTAATGAACAGGTGAAGAGGAGACTCAAGTATCCTTTGAAACCTCAGCACTCCGCTGGGCTAGAACATAGCACCAACTGCTATACAAGTTGATCCAAATCATGTCTCATCAGGATGCTCACTGATGGGAGAAAGGATACATGGTGCAAACTGAATTTTAATTCTTCCTTTTTGACCTGTATCCATCCAAAATGAGCGAAATTCAGGGGGGAAAAAAAGAAATAAAAGAAAATCCTCCCGTGCTCTTTCCTTGGTATCTGTGGTCCCCTCCCTTTTTCCACCGAGAAGCTCGAACCTACAGATTGCGCTTCCTTTCCGACGTGTGTGGTTTAAAGAGGGAAGCAGCGGATGTGCCCTTTGAAGAGGTTGCCATGGAGAAGACTACAGAAAACTCGTTCGCAGAAACGCTGCTGTGGCTGCAGAGCGGATGGCGTTTCTCCCCGAGCTCGCAAGTGTAATGTGATTATGCTGGGCTTCCGTACAGACATTGCCCTTTCACAGTCATGCCTTGCTGTGCGGAAGAGCTGCAGCTCAGGGGATGTAAGTCACAGCTCACTTCAGATGCATGGACCCACTATCATTTCTTTTTTTTTTCTCTCTCTCTCTCTCTCTCAGTGAGTTTATTGGTACATTTTAGGTGTACAGTACAGTTACATTCATTATTGGGATCTTGTACCTTTATATGACAGGTCATTTCTATCAGAAATGTAGTAGCACTCCTTTGGTCAAAGCTTGTCTCCTCCTATACAGAGTTTCTGTGTATGAGGTTTACTTTTAGAGTGGTAGAAACTTGGAGAGTTCAACTCCTGACTCCTCCCAACATAACAAAAACAAAAGCCCATGGTGCTTTCTGTCATTCATGAAAAGAAGTTTCAGTCAAAATAAGAGGAATACCTAAAAGCTCATCTTTCTGAGTGAAGTCTTACCTGTTTTCTTTGCAGGCTGAAAATTATTTAAGAGTATGTAAGTAAGCTTAAGTTCATTTATAGGCTTCAGCAAAACTACTCTGGTTTTAATGAAAAAGGAATATATAT
>NW_022900940.1:2351471-2353280 GCF_012274545.1 Fukomys damarensis | reverse complement strand
TATATATATAATATATACACACATCTGTCTTTCTATATGCCCATAACACACACACACACACACACAAACACACACACTGATGTGTGTGCAACATCCATCCTCATCATACCTACCATTGCTTAAATGTAAAAGGGAAAGGTATAGATTCAAAGTAATGAGAAAAAATACTTGGCATTCAATAACAGCTGTTTAAACAAATTTAATTCAAGTCCAAATGGTCAGATCCTTAAAGAATCAGCTTCCAACTTTGACCATGTAACAGACATTAGTGACATTTATCAAGCACTATTATGTTCCAAGCATAAGGCAAGATCCTTTATATTCATGACTTAAATTGATCCTATAAGTAACTCTAGGAAATTGTGCTTCACAAGCAAGAAAATAGAGGTTAGTGTTGTTTAGCAACTTGCCTGTTTATTCTGCTATACTACAGCCAGTCCAGGGGGTTGCAAACTCTAGAGTCTGCTGCTTCTCCCATATGGCCTGGAAATAAAGAAATGCCCCAAATTTAAATGTATTACCTCAGATATATACATCAAATGCCCTACCACCAAGTACTGGGACAATGTTGGAGAAGAGATCAGAGACTTTGTCCAGAGCAGGCTACACTGGACCTGTATTGTGGTAGATAGTGTTGGCTGATTCCCAAATCTATTTTTCCCTCCTCTTCACAAACGCATGATAAAGTACTTCTCCATGACTTCCCTTGGCCTGGCTCTCTTAAAGATGCCACACACATGTGGCCGGTGACATGTAATCAGAAGCTTTTAGGCAAGGTTTTCAGCAAGGCTTTTACAAGGGTCTCCTTTGGCTGTGATGTATCCTCTTTGCTTCCCTGCCCGCCACCTGATTCTTCCTGTCTAGAATACCAACTGAAGGGCTGAAGGTGAGCAGTCATTCACAATCATGGAAAGACTAAGATAGAAACAACACATGAAGTAACTCCACATGTCTCTTCAAGTTCAAACATCATGTTATGTAAAAGAAAAACTACACCTGTTTTCTTGAAGCCACTATTGGATGGGCATTCTGTTGCACGAAGGCAAAACTAGCCCTAGCTGAAACTTATGTGCTGTTAGAATAAGGAAAGAAAAGGGCGGGGGGGAGGCAGGACCATATCCTTGTCTTCTCAATAATGGCACTTCCTGGGGATGAGAAAACTGCCTCCTATGCCTTCTTTTTATATATCCCAACACCTCACTATATGGCAGATAAACAGCATGAGGTCTGCATGACTTGCTTCCTTAAATCAGCTGATATTTCAGAAGAAGCTCTTAGAATCTTTGTCTCCCTGTCTGGATGTCAGTTTTTTTAAACCCAATTTAAATACTTTAAGGAAATGTTTTCTGGCAAGACTCCAGCAGAGCCCCAACACTGACTGACAGTAAGAACTACTGTTCCTGCACCTGATCAAAATAACAACTCAGAATTACATTTGTCTCTCTAAATGACAGGGGCTAACAAAGACACAACATGGATTTCTATATAATTGCAGTTGGCAAAGAAAGAGCACCAGTCTACCCTGGGTGTATTTGGAGATTCAGTCCAGGACCCCCAGTGATCTGAAATCCACTGAAGTTCATGTTCCTGAAATAAAGTACCTTATGTACACCCTGCAGTACCTTTACACCATCTCTAGATTACTTACAATACATAATGCAATGTGAATGCCATGTAAAATTGTACTGTATTGTTTAAGAAAAACTGACAGGAAAAACCTGTATATGCCTCACAAAGACACGGTTTTTTAATATGTTCAATTGGTCGGTTGATTCTGTTGATATAGAACTCACAAAGAATGTGATATAT
>NW_022900940.1:2325333-2351424 GCF_012274545.1 Fukomys damarensis | reverse complement strand
ATATATATATATATCTCAAAGGTCCTTCCAAAACTTTATTAAGAATTTGAACTTTCTGCCAGGGATTCAGCTCAGTGGTTCCGCTGCCTGCTTTGCAAGTATAAGGTGCTGAGTTCAATCTCTGGTACCAAAAAAAAAAAAAAAGAATTTGAGCTTTGGTTCTCCTGATTCAACTCTCTCCTACCTCAGGACTTCCTGTACCCTGTTCCCTTTCTGGGCATTGAAATGGAATGGAACAGTTGCTGTGGAACCTCCAGCTTCCCCTCTGCTTTACCGCCTAGGCTCATCCTTCCCTTTTCCACAGACCATTCTAGACAACTTTCCTCTTCAGCATGTAATGCTCCTTAAAGCCACACCTCCCTTCTTGTAGACAGGAACACATTGCAGACCAGCCACTTCCATTTACTGGGAAGATCAGATGATGCCAGGGATGACTGCACTTGGTGTGGCCTTGGCTACCTGGGCTGAGCTGTGCCTGAGCAGCAGTTAGTGGCTCGATCAAGACAATTCCCCAGGCTTAACCATGTCAGCTCTCCCTTTACTCCAGTCGGAGAATTGACCCACCAGTGGTCACCCCCCATTTTCACTGCCAACTTGAATCCCTGTTCTAAGGTCCAGCCCAATCCCAACACTTTCCATGAAGACCTCAGAATGTCTCCATGCTTGGAAGTCCCCTTTCCTGAAGGGTCTGTTCAGCCCCTCGTGTCTTCACTATCTCTCCTGTGAATCAGGCCTCCTCCGCAAGATTTGAAGGTTTTTGAAAGCAAAGATCATCTCCTCAACTCCACTGAACCTCGTGAGCTGGCATGGACCCTTGTGTTCAGTAAGCTTTTGTTAAATGAAGGCAATTTGACGGTTTGCTTGCAGAAATACTTTTTTTAAAACTGAGTCAAAGACGCTTCCTAAAGAGGAAGCCAAAACATATGATCTAAAGAAATGTCAGTGTTTGCTGTTTCCCTCCTCATATTTTTAGTGCTTAGTAGATGTCAGAGCCTGGGTTAAATGTTGACATCTGCTGCTTCTCTACAAATGTGGAGTTTTTATAACTCTTCCTATTTCACTGAGGCACAGCATCTAGTAATAAACCAAGTTCTCAGCTGGTAACTGGCAGAGCCAGGATTCCTACTCAGGCTTTGGGGCTGTAAAAGCTGAATTCTAAGTACCGGCTCTGGAGATTCTAAGTCCTGAGGCTCGAATGCTCAAGGATGCATGTAGTTTGGTCCCAAAGAGCAAGGCTCTTGTTCCCCCTTAACTCAGCCTGCTCAGCAGCTAAGAGATGGACTCATTCTTGGTGCATTCAGTGACTCACAGCAACAGCTGAAAAGTTTGCCTAATGTATGCGGGAGCTGCACTAATAAGGACAGCTGCAGACTGACGGAGGGCAGACGCAGAGAAAGAACAATAAGGAAGCAGGAAGGGCAAGACGTGGAGGTGATTAAGCTGCACTCTTTCTCCCTCTGGGGAGAAAGAAGTCAGCTAATTGGCCAGCTTTAACAGTTCTGACAGCTACCATAGAGCCAGACTCTCGTGTGTGTGTGTGTGTGTGTGTGTGTGTGTGTGTGTGTGTGCACGCATGGAGAGGACTACGGAGAGATGGTATTATATATTATCCAGAATACAGAACACAGGAGAACATGGGGACTCCTGAGGGGAACTATGACACAGTCACTTATAAGTGAGGAAAATAACCACTACCTCATTGCAGGTTCAGAGATCACAAGGATGACCAGTGACATATGGTGATATGGTGTAAGGCTATCCCTGGAGAACAGAGCTCATCAACTCATTAGGAATTCATGACCTAAAATATGTGATATGAGCCCAATATGCGCCAGGCCCTGTGCCATCATGAGGATGAACTGTTGGATGGTTAGGGCAGGGAAAGATGGATGGCAGACAAGCCAAGTAATGAAGGAACAGGAGAAAAACTGCACTACAAAAAAGCACAGCACTGAGCTAGAAATGGCCAGGGAAGAGACCAAAACCGGAGAGGACATAAAGGTATTTGACAAAGTGGCCTGTGAGTCAGAATGTCCAGACAGGGAAACAGGCATCCTTGCCAACTGCCAGTGCGGAGATAGTCTTTCAGATGTGCAAAGGCCCTGAGACGGAAAATAATTTGACACATTGAGGGAGAGACAACTGCTAGAACATAGCATTTTAGGAAAAGTGAGATGAGAAGACATTGGAGGTGGAAGGGCTTGATCAGATAGGCATAAACACAGGCATGAGTGGAAGTAAAGAGTTTGGGAGCATGAGGAGAAAGAGCCCTGTGCTGTGCTCTGGAGAATGCTTGGCTGCAGGGTGGGAAGGGAAGTTTAGTGCAACAGAGCAGAACCTGGGAGATGCCAGGAGGCTGTGGTGATGGCCAAGGTGGTTTGGGTGAGTAACAGAAGTGGAAATGAGTCAAAGGTTTGAGTTGTTTTTTTGGAGAAAAGCATCCTGTGTGCCTTCTACCCCAAGGCTTCGCTGCCCCAGATGTCAGCGGCAAACCGTTCCCGTGTCTGAAATTCATAGAAGTAAATAATTTAAAAGGTATTGAGTTATGTTCAACACTAATTCGAGAAAAAGATTTCAGGTAGTTTTGCTCCCGGCTTGGGCTTCGTAAGTGGACACCTACATTGCTGTGGGCTACCTAACTTCACGGAGTTCAGTGGCTCTGCACCCAGGAGGGATTGTGAGAAATTAATAAAAAACACATAAAACAAAAGTCTGTAAGGCCCCATGCTCCTATTCCTCATGCTGTATAGATTGTTGCTCAGAGAAATATGAAAATAAGCATTTCATAGTGAAAGATTGACAGGCTCCTATCTTGTCAGAGCTTTTGATGAGTGAATGTGGATGGGGGTCTTTAATAGCATGCTGGCTCAATCCTATTTCAAGAGGGAACTTTTTCTTTTAGGCTACTGGTTATATCTCTAATGGGGCCCAGTTTGGAGAGCACTGAATTACAGAGATGTAACTATCACTGAGACCCCAGGTGGTCTTTTAGAAGGACTTTTGAATTTTAATATTAAAAATCTTCCAGCCTGCAAATCTCTTGCAGACTTCTCATTATCAGTGGTTTGGAGAAGAATGAGGAGGTTGGAGAGCCACCATCTTGCCCAGGTAACGAGGCATAAGCATAAGCCACAGGTTGAAATGGAAAAGGACACTCAGCTAAGGCACCTGGAGAATCACGTCTCCCTGAACCCACACAAGAATCCTGCGAGGTGGGTCGTCAGCAAACCCACTGCACAGCTCAGAAACCACACCAGGAAGAGGTGGTTCATGGTGCACAAGTTCAAACAACTGTACAGTAAGCGAGGAGAGCCGTGCTCCTCTACACTATGCAGGATGGTTCTTAAGCGGCTCTTACTTGGCTGAGGAGGTGGCGGGGTGGGGGAAGCAATCTTTGTAGGAGTATGGCTTTTATTCTAATACTAACCATAAGGGGCAGCAGAGGGCAGGCAAGGTCTTCAGTCCTGGCTTCCCCTCTCACCAACTCTGTGATAATGGGCAAATTGCTCAACATCTCTGAGCCCTAACTCCCTCATTGCCCCAGACAGATTACCACATCTCCTCTACCCACTCTGAGGTCTATCGTGTGGGTGAGGTGGGAAAAGAGCACTCTATTAAATGTTGAGACTTGTCTATCCTATTAATTGTATTCAACACGACTTGCAGAAGTTCGAGTTATTGTAGAGCAATGATCACCTGAGGGAATGTTTAGGACTCGAACATGACAAAGAGGTTTGCCCCTTTCAGAGTGTTGATTGGCCTTTTTTATTCTCATCTATTCATTCAAGTTTAAACAACAGGGGACAGAAATGCTGCACTTAATCCCTAAAGCCTACTTGGTTCCAGAAATCAGCTTTTAATAACAGAATTTCTGTTTTCGTTTCCTGGAAGCACTTGATTTGGAATCATCTCCCTGAGCCCGAGTAACATGAGGAAAATTGGAATCCTAGTAAGAGACGAGGACCTGGCTGCTGCCGGTGATTCCCAGGGTGCCCCTTGAAGTGGTAAAGACCCCCTCTCCACAGAGCACATCCACGCTGTGTCAGGTAGGTGGGGGAGCAGCAAGGAGGAGCTTAGCTGCTGCAAGCCTGGGAGAGAAGCAGGAGTGACATTTGCGCATGTGTGTGCACGGAGACTGCTGTGACTGCGAATGAAGCTCCAGGTTTCAAGTCGCATCTCATTCTTGCCGTACATAAAATCTACAGGATGCCAGCTTTTGACGCCTAATGCCCAACATCATTTTACTCGCATTCCCCTTGTGAGTTGCTTGTCTCCTTAATGAAATTGTTGCCTGGGTAATAAAGTTGTGGTTAAAATCCTGCCTCCTAGTCATTAACCCTTGGAATCCACACACGATTTTCTAGTCATGACACTCTGCAATCTTTCAACAGTGGGGCAGAGAGCCTGGCCTAGAACGGAATCCGAATAGACTCTTGATGAGTTTAAACTGGAAAGTAAGATGCTAGATTATTATAAAGACCACATGGAACTAGGGCCGGTGGATTTAGCTCAGTGGTTCTGCTGCCTGCCTTACAGGCAGAAGGTCCTCAGTTCGATCCCCAAAACAAAAAAAGAAAAAAGAAAAGAAGATCCTGTATCAGTGGTTTAATCCATCAATGCATTCATCGCTGATTGTGCTGTTAGGAGGTGGGGCTGGGTTAGAGCAGGTGCATCATCAGGTTATGACTTTGGAGGGTGTATCCCTTGCTCTGTGTCTTAATGTGCTTGCTCTCCCACCCCCTTTGGCTGCCATGAGCCAAGAAGCTTTCCTTCACAGGCTCTTCTGCTATGTCATTTCTGATTTGCAGTTAGCCAGCCATGGACTGAACTCTCTGAAATCATGAACCAAATAAACCTCTCCTCCTCAAGTTATGTGCCCGTGCCGTGTTTGGATCCAGTGATGACAAAGCGGATTCATACATTGTCTGAGTTTCAGTCTTGCCTACTTGGATTATTAGTTGTGTGATATGCCCAAGTCTGTCTCTCCAGCTTTTCAAGCCTATTTCATTGCTGGTAGTGATGGTGGTAATGGTGATAGGGTTGATAGTGGTGATGGTGGCGGTAGTGATTGTGGTGATGGTGCTGCTGCAGATGGCCAGTGTTTATCGTGGTCATGAGTTCTACTTTTGTTCTAACCCTCAAAACTATTCACTGATGTGGGGTAAGTACCTGTTGTGGTTTGTGTCTTTATGTCCCCCCGAAGCCTCATGCAGTTATAGGTGGGGCTGCACTGGCCCGCCCGACTCCGTCCTGTGCCTCAATGCCAGTTTGCACCTGTGCTTGGACAAAGCACCCCAAACCCCCATGTCCTGCTTGGCAGTAAACTCCCTGCAGTTGCAGGATGTTCTGTAGCTCCCCTAGTGCTCTTGGAACCTCCTTGGATCCCCACTCACCTGGCATGGCTCTGCTCCTGTAAGATTCTGATTGCTCTCCACTAAGCCTCCCCAACTGAAAGCACGATTTGAAAGGAGAAATCAAACCGCTTCTCACTGTGGAGAAAATTTCTGAGCACTAGCTACCTAGGCGTCCGGCTCTGTCATCAAAGGGCATGAATTTGGCAGGAAGAGTGACGCATCTCAGTTGTTCGAACTCACTCATCCGTAACAGGGCTTTTCCAGAGGTGGCTGGATCTGGAATGTATGGTGCTGGGATTGGTTCCTGGGACAAGGTAGGCCCAGGGGCACTAGGATCAAGGGTGTGAGTCCTACCTGCCCTAAGTAGCCTGGATAAGATATTACAGATAGAAAAGAGCTGTGGTTGCCCACCACGAACTGTTTCTCCTCTGTAATTCTCCTCTGCCATGTCACCCTGCCTTGGAGCCAGCCAATTTTGAACTGAAACCTCTACAAACTGTGAGCTAAATAAACCTTTCACTGATTTTTTTCTTTCTCATTTAGTTTATTGGTATTTTTTAAATATTCAGTACAGTTACATTCATCATTGGGATCTTGCACCTTTACATGACAGATCTTGGTTCTTATTTTTTACCCTCTCCCTGACCCCCCTTCAACCCCCTCCACCCTTCCCTATTTACAAAGACTTTGTTTCCATTTTTTGTTTTCTCATATTTTTTTTCTTTTCCCTTATTTACTTTCCCCTACCCTTCCCACTTCCCCTACACCTTTAGCCCGTTTCTTCTGATTTCACATTGTACAATTATACAATTTGGGTCTTATTTACACATTTAGTTTTCACACCAGAGAAACTATTTGGTATTTACACATGTGTTTCATATTTATTTCACTTAAGGGCTTAGTTTCTCATTCTTTATGGCTGAGTAGTATTCCATTTTGTAGAAAAACCACATCTTCTCCATCCAGTCTCCAACTGATGAGCAATTGGGCTGTTTCCAAGTTTTAGCTATTACAAACTGTGCTGCTATAAACATGGGTGTGCATATATTACTGTGGTATGATTCTTTTGCCTTTTAACTTTGGATGTTGTATATTTTGTCTCAGCAATGAGATATAAGTAACTAAGATATACATTTCTATTATTATTATAATCATAATAATTCAAATTAGTGAATTTGCAGTTTATACTAATGTGATGCCCTCTGACACACATTTTATACTTTAGGCTATGTAGTAATAATCAGGTGCTCTAAGTCAATATTGAAAAACACTAAGTTTATCAGATTCTGCAAATCTAATGATCTAAAAATCAAATATTGGCCCTTTAAAAGATGGAAATTCTGTACCCATTTAACTGAAATGTTCACCCAAACTGCTAATGAAGTCTGTTCATTTACAAACCTGTTTGTTAATGAAGCAGGATCATACCCACATGGTGAAAGAATATCCCACATTGTGAAATCAGTGAGGCCAGGGGCAGTAGTATTATTATATAAGCAGGTGAGGCTGCAGTCCCTTGAAACCCTACATGATGTGATGTACCTCTGATGACACCTTCTCCCGTGGTGTCTAACTATGGCCCCATAATGTAGCCTGGATTACATCTGCTTTGGAGGGTCCCTCTCTCGAGTTGTGTACCCACCAGATTGTCCTTTTCAATTAGCCATAGATGGTGCAGGGCCCAGAACAGAGGATCAGCGATTGTTTGCTGATATGTAGAACTTTCAGAGATACATATTTTTGGAAAGACTGAGAACCATCATATCCACCAATTTATTTCCCCTCTTCAGGGCTACAGAGGAAACTGAAAGCTTTCCAGGACTAAAGATGGAAGTAATCAGATAAGAAAACTCCTCCAAGAAAGACATTGACACCATTTTGCCACACTCCTAGTACAACGTTTGGTGAATAAAACTGACTACACATTATCACATTCCTAGCAGCCTGCTGATCCGTTCCTCACCAACTCATTCTTTCCTCCATCAGTCACCAATCCTCATAAGTTGCTCAATTCTGTACTTTGACACTGGTAAAGGAAGTAGGACCAGGCCAAATAGAGTTTTCAGAGAAATCCTGGGTCCACATTTGGATATTAGAGTAGCCTATGTTTTATTTTGGGTCATCAGTATTCAGAACCTCGGACAGGGTTAGCCACAGCTCCATTATTTGTAAAATGTTTGCAGGATGCAGGAATGAGGCAGCAGGGAGATGGAGGTGTAGTGTGATTGGAAAATACAGTAAATGCTTAAATTTAAAAATCAGTTGCTTCAGTAAAAGATATATCACCATGAATCCCTCTCAAGATACTTGCCTTACTTCAAATACATTTATCCATCATTCTTGCCACTGTCTGAAGCAGTTCTGGAGATTCTCTTCTGTAAGTGTCTTTGGTTGCACTGTTGTGCTGCCTTGTGTCCTGACTGAATTGAAAGCATTTCCCTTTCATGACCTGACTTTCAAGAAGATCGAGAAGTCATATGGTGCCAGATTAGGAGAATAAGATGCATCAGAACGGACGGATGCCTTCACATAGGATGGCACTCAGAAGCAGCCTTCACCATATTTTTTTTTATCACATCTTGCACATGCTGACTTCCAGAACTGCTTCAAAAAGTGCCAAGAATGATGAGTGTATTTGAAGTATGGGTGAGTATTACGAGGGGACAAGGTATCTTTGATTGTAACATTTTAATGTAAGTATCATATAATATGGTCTCCTTGATAATGAAGGGGCAAAGGCAATAAAATGGTGCACTCTCCAGGCGGCAGGGAATCCACTGAGAATCCACTGGCAAAATCTTAAAAGTAGGCTGAGAAGTGCACCTGCAGGATGGAAGGCTAGGGTAGGACCTACTGATCTTCACCCGGCCAGTCTGGAGCACTCTTGGCTACACCTCCATGTACACTGCACCAGTTCCTTAGGGATGGAGAAGGCCCACAGAAGAAAGCCCATTGCAGCACACCCAAGGCAGGTGAGGTGACGGGAAGCCCCTCAAGGCACTGCCCATCACAGGTGTGGCTCCAAGGAAAAGTCAGCTGAGGGATTATGATGGGGCTCATGGAGACCACAGTGACACAGAGAGAGTGTCAGACACACTCTCTCTCTCTTTTTCCAGATGCTCTCTTAACAATCATTTAATGAGGGTTTGCCCACCACCACCATGGACAAGGCCTGTGCTAGGATTTCTGTCTTTGAGCTTCACAAAAGGCTTCCAAAGCTTAGATTTTACACTCCTTCAGCCAGGCTCCACATTCTCTAGCCCTTTTACCTTATGGCCACAAACCAAACAGCCACGTGTGCGATGAGATCCCTTCTTGAGTTTTAAATGCTAATTTTTGAAACAATAACACTGGTAATAATAATAACAAAAATAAGGACAACAGCACACATAGTCCTCACTGTATACCAGGCTCTATTCTAGGGTTTTGCAAGCATCATCTTTTTCAATGCTCACACAGACTCAGTAGCATAAGTACCATTATTCTCAGCCCAATGTCTTTAGATAAGGCAATTAAGTCACTGAAAGGTACTGAGGTTTGCCCAAGGTGAAAGAGGTAGTGAGCTGCAGGACGAAAATTCACACTCAAGAAGGCTGAGTCCAAATTAGTACTTACTACACCCTGCCTCTCTAAGCCTAAAAAAACTCCCAGATTTCTCCCCCATCCTGGTCATCTGCATCTTTTCTTGTCTATTTCTAGGATGCAATTAAATGTATTCAGGTATCACAGGAGCCTCAGTTAATGATGTGTGGCTCATTTCTGAAACTGAAAGGAAACCTGGAGCCTATCCCATAAGCCCATCCCTGACTCTTAATCCATTCTCTTTATCCCTTTACCCAGCTTGCAGACACTTGGAGGAGACAGCAAAAGCTCTCTGAGGACAGTGACTGACATAGGCATGTAGTCAGAGAGCAGGATCCAGAGTCCTGGTCACTAAAGAGACTGGAGGTCCAGGCTCTGCCCTTATCCCTACTTAACAGGGCCTAATGTATTACATATTGCTTGGAAACTCCAGAACACAGTCCTTTAAATGTGGAAAGAACTGGCTGCCCTCAATTATTTTCCCCAGTATGCTCAATAGGAGGAACTCAGACCACCCTCTTTTTGTCCAGTTCTTGGGATGGAACACTGGGCCTTTGCACTGAGCTATATCTCTAGGCTACATTTTGTAGTTTTTATTTTGAGACAGTTTCTGTTAAGACACTAGGTAGAACAGACTGGGCCGCAAACTTGCAATTGTCCTGTCTCAGCATTCCAGAGTGCTGGGGTCACAAGCCTGGGCCACTAGAGTAGATTGGAACTCAGGCTCTTAACTTAGAGGTTCTTGGCTCCACTTAGGAGTTAAAATGCTCAGACTTAGAGTATAGCTCAGTGGTAGACTACTCACCTTTCATGCTCAAAGCCCCAAGTTCCATCTTTAGCACCACACATACATACACACACACACACACACACACACACACACACCAATGCAAAGAGTAGGTGGATGGATTTCCCTTGCAAATGCACATATACAACAATTTTATACAAGGCCTCCTCACAACTCAATGACACCTCTATGGGACACACTAAGAGAGGTATTTCTAGGCAGACTCTGTGGCCATCTCCCTTGTATTACCCACTTCATAGAATATCTTACCCAAGGAAATTTTTCAGAAATTATGGAGTGACCAGAGGCTGCAACAATTACTAAAAAGTAAGAATACGAAAAGACCTTTTTTTTTTGGCCCCCGCTAATTATAAAACCGTGGTGAATACTAAGTGGTGAGGCTTACAGTCAGCACAATTAAATTTTTAATTAATGAAACTGAAGGAAACATTAACTCAAAAAAATAAATAAATAAACAACAACTCCCAAACTTTCCAACCATGAAGAATGACACAGGTCAGCAAATCAATAAATACGGCAAGGATCTCAATGTTAAACGACTCGAGATCTTCACCCCCTAACATTAACTAAAGATCCAATTTAAGGAAATTTTGACAAAACTCAAGGGATTTCAAGAAAGTGGCAGCTAAGTTTTCAGGGAGTCAAATTCACTTTTCCGAAAAACTCTACTGTTCTTTATAAGAGTATAAAAGCAGCCAGTGTAGACAGTCTCCTTTTTTTTTTCTTTTATTGAGTTTATTGGTACATTTAAGGTATACAGTACAATTACATTCATCATTGGGATCTTGTACCTTTACATGACAGGTCTTGGTTCTCATTTTTTCCCCTTGTCCATGCCCTCCCTTCACCCCCTCTTCCCCTTCCCATTTACAAACACTTTATTTCCATTTTTTTCATTTTGTCATATTTTTTTCTTTTCCCTTATTACCTTTCCCCTAGCCTTCCCATTTTCTCTACACCTTCAGCCCTTTTCTTCCTATTTCACATGGTCAGTTATCTCATTAGAATCTTATGTACTGTTAAAGTTTTTTCACATCAGAGAAACTATTCTGTATTTACACATGTGTGACTTATTTATTTCATTTAGGAGTAATATCCTCAATGTGTATCCATTTTTCCTACGAATGAATGAATCTAATTTCTCATTCTTTATGACTGAATAGTATTTCATTTTATAGAAAAACCACATCTTCTTTTTCCAGATGTCTCCTTTTGAATTAGTTAAGGAAGCAAAGATGCCTATAGCAGCAGAACAAGCCATTATTTTTCATATTAAATCTACAACCAAATTTCAAGCGAACAACTGCAGCATTTATCAATATTTACACTGGACACAACCTAAAGCCAGTTGTTTATTAAAGGCAGTATCGGGCCAAGCCACTGTGTAAACTACCAAGAGGTGAAATCATGAAAGTGAAGGAGACACACAATTTAATGAAAACCATCCAGGGTCAGAATCTCTGCCATTTCAGACAATGAAAATGCATCTTAGAACCTAAAGAGATGAACCTAAGAATGAGCTGGACGGAGCACTGCCAGGGGAAGAATTCATGTATTTTCTCTTGCTGATTGGAAGGATGTGCGGAGAACTGTCTGGTGGGAGGAAAGGAGATGGGGAAGGGAAGAAAGGAAAGAAGTAAACTGCAAAAATAACAACAAGGAAAAGGTTTTAAACCTTCTATTTCCTTTACCACAATTTCCAGTGGGTTACCTGCCTCCTTAGGCAGTTATGAAAATTAAGTGTGTGTACAATATTTTATATTTATACATATGTAAAATATGTATATACACACATGCACACCCTTATATAAATTACATGAGGCAAGGAATGTCTTTCCATTTTCTTGTATCCTCTTCAATCTTCTTTTTCAGTGTTGTAGTTCTCAGTGCAGAAGGGTGGAGGGGGTGAAGGGAGGGCTGGGGAATGGGGAAAAATAAGAACCAAGATCTGTCATGTAAAGGTATAAGATCCTAATGATAAATGTAACTTTATTGTGTACCTAAAATGTAACAATAGACATAATAAAGATAAAAAATAAAATAAATGACATCAGGCAACTTATGGTTAACAGCAACTGAAATCATATTAAAATAAATAACCCTGCCTCATTTCAAGTTCTGTTTCTAGAGTTAGAAGAAACTTGCTGTTTTCTAGGATTTGTCTTTTACAGCAAGCTTATAAAAATATGTCAATGTCAAACTATTGGGCTTAGCTTTACGATGGTTTTCATTAGAACATGGCCCCCCTCTCTGTAAAGGAATAAGTGTTCCTGTCATGGGAATTGCTTAAGTTGCCCATTATTTTTAACTCCATATCATCTTTTCATTCTGCTATCATCATCTCACCTATAATTTTTATCCAGTCGGTGTGACTCCCCGAACATATGTGATTAATTTTCCATAACTGGCATTACACAAAAGACAAAACCCCTCTGGCAGATAGTAGTTATAAATACAGGAAGTTTATACATTATAAGGATTGCTCCTTCCTAGTCTACCAACGGGGACAGAATAGACTGCCCATGAACTGTGGCATATCCTCAAAACCATTAGGAAAGTCAAAGCATACAGAAAGCCACATAACTGAATGATATTTTAAAATAGTTGCATCATTTAGTGCATGGTGAGAGATAAGGGTCTAGTTTTAATCTTTTTCAGGTTGAGATCCAGTTTTCCCAACACCATTTATTAAAGAGGCTATCTTTCCTCCAGTGGGGATGGTCATCTCCTTTGTGAGATGAGGTAGCTGAGTGCATCTGGAGTTGTTTTTGTGTCTTCCAATCTGTTCCACTGATCCTCAGGTCTGTTTCTTTGCCATTACCATGCTGTTTTTATCACAGTGACTGTGTAGTATAGTTTCAAATTGGAAACAGCCCATTTGCCCATCAGTTGGAAACTGGATAAAGAAGATGTGGTTTTTCTATAAAATGCAATACTACTCAGCCATAAAGAATGAGAAAGTAGATTCATTCATAGGTAAATGGGTACATTTTGAGGATATACCCCAAGTGAAATAAATAAGTCACACATGTGTAAATACTGAACAGTTTCTCTGGTGTGAAAAACTAAAATAGTACTCAAGATCCTAATGGGATAATTAGCAATGTGAAATAGGAAGAAAAGGACTAAAGGTGTAGGTACAGTGAGAAGGGTAGGGTCAGAAGAATAAGGGAAAGGGAAAAAATATGAGAAAATGTAAAAATGGAATTAAAGTATTTGTAGGTGGGGAGGAGAGGAGTGGGTGAAGGGAGGGTGGGATAAGGGGAAAAAATGAGAGCCAAGACCTGGCATGTAAAGGTACAAGATCCCAGTAATGAATGTAACTGTACTGTCTACCTAGAATGTGCCAATAAATTCAATTTAAATTTAATAAAAAGAAAAAGAAAAGCTGTCCTGATGTAAAGAGGGCTGTAAAAGGCAGCTGTCCCCAGACCCTGCGTGGGATGATAGGAGTGGTAGGCACCCAGGATAACATGCTGTGTCACCCTTCTGCTCTAGCTCATGATGCTTGTGGTGGGAATGTAAACCTCATCTTGTCAGTCATCTAGTTTTTCAATAAAAGCTGGAAATGAAAAAAAATAGTTGCTTCAGAGACTTGGACAGAGCATCATGAAATTTAATTCTTGAGTTACATGGAATGAGGCTTGATTCCCAGATCCATTGCTTACTAGCAGGCCTCAGTTTCCCTCTGTGTGAAATGGAGATTAAAAGAGGACTGCCATGTGGGGTACTTGAAAATATAAAAGGACAATATCATTAAGGGCTTAGCGGAGCACTTGGTTCATAGTGTATATTGGGAACTCTATAAATGTTAGTTGATATTAGTAGTAGATATGAAGGACCTTAATGCAGGCGTAAACATCCTACCATTTGTCTTGCCTGTTTCCAGTTGACTTCCTGCAGGTCACAGGGCTCATAGTTAAGAATCATACTTCAAGTTCTGAAGAGAAGGGCAGTCTATTTTGAATTCATTGTCAATTGCTACAAGATTGCAGCATAGTCTACATTTTGATTGTTCTATATTGCAAAGGTGTAATACTGAACAAAATAGTAAGATGTGTGCATTTACCTTAGTATTTTTACATTTAACCCTGAAAGCTCATTTTACCTCATTCTGGAAGAATTGATAGACCCATGACTACCAAACTGGGGACATTGTGTAAAATGTATTATTCCAGCTGCTTGATTCACACTACAAACACATACTGTTCTTATTTCACTGTAACCTGTACATTCAGTTCAAGTGTTCTTCAAAAATCTTGTTAGTGAACTTTAGATTTCTTGGAACACCGAAAAAATAAGCCTGCATATGTGTAAGAAAGATTAGTTGACTGATAGAATAATGAGTTCTGCCAGGGTTATTAAAAACACAGGGAACTATTTTCTTTCTATAATATTTCATAATTTTTGAATCACAGCATCCTACGTTCACTCACAGGAGGTCCCAGCTCTGATAGGAACATACATGAAATACATCTATAGATGCAGATACACAAACATCCTGATGATCAGTGTACAACATTTAAAAAGTCTAAATCAAAATGTGTCTTATGTACAATTAGGATGAAATTCATTATATAAACCCATTTTCTAGCCTACATTGAAACATTAGTAAAAGAGCAAAATGTATAACTTTTCTTTATTAATACTTGGGAAAATGTATATCCTGGATTTTTATCCCAATACTATTACTGACTCAGTAGTGGACATTCACTAAAATAAAGTTGTAAAAGCTACTGTTAAAAAGAAGAATTCATGTAGGATTTGCATCTGTGATTCAGCTTTTTATCTAAGTTGTATAAGAAGTTCTTATGCTACATTTAATTAACTTTTCATGTATATATTTACAAAAACTGCAACCAGACAGTCACATCCCTAAATTTGACAGAGGCCTGGGGAAATATTTGTACCCTTGTAGGGCTTCAGATAATCTTTTTTCTCCTAGAGGAACAAAGTCCCTGGAGAAGATTCTTTACCATGGGTTCCAGGATAATGATGCCCCAAACATACAGAAAAGTGAGTTTCTTCCTGAAAATTTCTCTTGCACAGAAACATGAAAATGGGCAGGGCCACTGAGCATTCTGCACCATAACCCCCAACTATCAGCTGTTGAGGGCTTCACAGTTGTCTTGAAGGAAGAATGAGTTGAAACTCCTAGAAGACATTTACAAACAGATGTCCCCTATCCCCCTAAATCAATAGTTTTCAAACTTTAGTATGCCTCAAATTCATTTTATAAAGTTGCAAGAAACTATACATATATAAAACTGTAAATGTGACCCAAAAGAGCCAACACAATCTTGAAAAAGGATAGAGTTGAAGGTCTCACAGTTCTTAATTTCAACTTATTAAAAAGCTACAATAATAAAGGCAGTGGGATATGGGCATAAAGACAATTAGCTCAGCTCAGATGTAAATCCTTGCACATGTGGTCAAATGATCTTTAGCATCACTGCCAAAATCATTTGATGTGAAAAAACAAAGTCTTCAAGAAATGGCGTTGGGAGAGCTGGATACCCACATGCAAAGGAATGGAGCAGAACCCCTTCCTCACATCATAGGTAAGAACTAATTCAAAATGAATAAAAAACCTGAACTTAAGTACTGCAAAGTAAACACAGGGGAAAGGCTTCATGACAACGCATTTCACAACGATTTCTTGGATGTGACACCAGAAGCATTGACCACAGGAAAATTAAAACTGTGCATTAAATAACATAGCTAACAGAGAATGAAAAAGGGACTTATGCAATGGGAGAAAACATTTTCAGGCCCTTCATGAATCTACAAAACCAAATTTCTCCTGAAAAAAAGGGCAGACTTGGAGAGTCAGTTTTCCACTGTGAACAAGCACATGAAAATACATTGTGAGATCCACCCTATGATTTATTATAGCTACTATCAAAAAGCCAAGCTAAACATAACAGAAAATAACAAGTGTTGGTGGAGAAACTGGAACCTTGCTGCACTGTTGATGAGAATGCAAAGTAATGTAGGCTCTATGGAAAATAGTATGAGGATTTCTCAAAAAATGAATAATAGAATTACTATATGACCCGTGAATCTTACTTCTAGGTATATACTCAAAAGAATGAAAGCAAAATTTCAAAAGGATATTAGTACACCGATGTTATTCACATCATTATTCACCATAGTAGAAAGGTAGAACAAATCAAGCTGATCAATGGCTGAATAAAGACAGTAAACACACAAAATGGAATATTATTCAAACCTAAATGGAAAGAAATCCTTCTATATGTTAATGAACCTTGAGAACATTATGCAAAATGACATAAGCCACACACACACACACACACACACACAGACACAGACAAATATTACATGAGTCCACTAACATCAGGTACACAGAATAGATACAGAAAGTCAAATAATGGTTCTAGGGGATGGGGGAAAACTGAAATGGGAAATGATTTTTAAATCGTTGCTTCAGGTTTGCAAGATAAAAACATTCTGGATACTGGATGTATGGTAGTGTGAATATACTAAACATCTAAAAAACGAAACACTTAAAAGGGTAAAATGGAAAATTTGATGTTATGTATCTTTCACTAAAAATTTTTAAAAGGTGTATAGAACACTTGAATAAAAATCAATGGTAATTTTAACTATATGAAAAGTTTCACTATGAGGTAGTAAGAGCTTTAAAAGTAACTGTTCTACTAACAGTTGTGATTCTATTACATTTTCTGGTTTCTTGCTACCAAGAGTTCTATTTATAAACCAATATAATTATAAGGAACTGTAAACATCAACAACTTAGATTTTCTAGTTATTGAAAAAGATTGACAAACTCTTGCTTAAAGAAATCCCATTGCATAAGGCTAGATAAGATAGACAGTTTATGGAATTCACAGTTAGAAACCAATTCATAGTTCTATCTACTATCAAAAGATAATGTACTTTGCCACCAGGTGCTAATAAACTATTATTAAACCGAACTGAGTATTATAACAAATCATATCTGCAAGTCTCATAAACCATATTCTATTCTTATTAACTTGGTTTTCCACTAAATGCGTAATCTGATACGCTATTGCCACTCTTCTGAGAATGAAAGAGCTCTCTAAAAAACTCATACTATGCAATTAATGTGCTCCTGAGAAGTTGCGCATAAATTGATTCCTGAACTCCCACATCTCTTCATACTTTCGCATCACCAAAACCCCAGATTGGCTCCCAGGGAAAATGAAGGGCACTTAATAAGGAAATGAGGGGAGCAAGTTTCCAAGGAGAGACCGCAGTGTAATAAAACAATGAATTAAGGGTAACATGCAAAAGGAAACTTATTTAAGCAAAAAAGAGTTGCTCGGTGATACCGATAAATGATTATTTCATTCATTCAACAGTCAACAGCAATGGAAAAAAGCATTACATGTGAGTCATTCTTCCGATCAGGAATAAGCAAACAGTTTCTGTAAAGGAGCAGATGGCAAATACTTCAGGTTTTTTAGGCCAAAGGGCCTTGTTGCTAACTACTGAGCTCTGCTGACTGCTATAGTGTGAAAGCAGCAATAGATGATACGGAAATCAAAGGACGACACTGTGTTAAAAAACAACCTTATTTATAAAGCCAGATAGGTGGATGTATCTAACCCCTAGGCCATAGGTGCCAACCTTTGTTCTGTATATTGGAAGACAGTGGTGAACCAGGCCCAGAGGTCTTTATTGTTTGAAGCTTTTATCCTGGAAGACAGGTGAAGGAAAAGCAGGCAGAAATAATGAAGTAATCAGCATATGATATTGACACGGAGGTTCCTCCTTTTAGAGACTGATTATTTCAACTCTCCAAACTAATTGCTTAAAAACTGTCAATTCAACAGATTTCCAGCAGGATTTGTCAACCTTCAGATTCCAGAGTCACTTCTGGAAAAACATGTGATTCTGCAGGTCTAAAGCAGAGCTTGGGAAGCATAACTTTTTAAACATCTTAATTTCTAATTGACACACAGTACATATTTAGGGGTTAGAGTTTGACATTCCATATACACCATGTATGATGATCAGATCAGGATAACTGTCATGATTGTCATCTTGGACACAGGACATTTCTTTGTGGTGAAAACACTCAAAATCCACGCTAGCAGCTGTTCTGAAATGTTTGACTAGTTTTTGTCAATCACAGTTACTGTAACAAGCTCCCGAACATTAGGAGTTATTCCTCCTATCTAAATGCACATAATACCCATCAACCACCCTCTCTTCATCTTCCCTCTCCAACATCCTCCCCAATGTCTGATAACCACCATTCTATTCTCTACTCTTTTGAGATCAAATTTTTAGCTCTCATAATAAAGTCTTTCTGCATCTGACATTTCACTTAAGATGATGTTCTTAGGAAACTACACTTATTAAAGAGTTTTGCAAGGAGACCTCTGTTCCTATAAGTATAGTAAAGAATAATTCGATTATTGGCAGAAAAATAGCAAAGTAGAGTTAGTGATCTATTAATATATTGGCTTCTTCTAAATAAAAGGGGGGATGGAGGAGGAAGTTATATTGAAAAGGGGCAGCCAAGATCCTTGCAAAACACTGTCAGGATTTTATTTCTTTATCTGAGTGATGCTTATGTGATGCATGGTTATGTGGTTATTTATTAGCTAATAAAGTTTTATTTTGTGTTTTCAAAGATGTGCATGTGAAGTGACAGGGTGATTAAGATACTAACTCTCACATAGGTGAAATACATTTATAATGCAAATTATACTTAAATTATAATGTAAATTCCATGTTAGTCTTCGAGGATTTCTCAGACAGATATGTGTCTATCAAAGGGTAGTCATCCATATCATCACTAGAAGATAGTTCATTCCCCAACTTGTTTTTACCAGGAATGTTTCATGGTGACAATAGTACATGTACTTCAAACAATTCTAAGTTATCCTTGGATACACTGAGCAGGCTTTGAATCACATAAACAATCATGTCACAAAATATTAGATGAAGGAGCAGTACATAGGAATAAAGCAATGAGATGTAGGTACCTTTTGAATAGCATCCTACTGTACTTTTTGCTCTCAGTCTAAACGTAATATATAAAGACAAACCCTCTGCATGACTGAAACTTCCCATGGATCAAGGAGCAAAGCACTCTGGGGTCCCTTAGCTGAAGTGAGCTTCTGCCTAAATCACATTCAATCCACACTCTGTTCATCAAGTATAATTTCTCACTAATTCTAGAATATGTATCAAACTACTGTGTTAACAATGTACTGTAATACTCAACATCCCAGAATGCTAAAAAAAGAATTTAGAGATATCTGGTCAACCCATTATGCTGCTTCATAGTCAAAAGAGTAGTGATAACAACAAAAGACAGTAACATAACCATTGTGTTTTTGGCAAGATTCATAACTACAGCTCAGACTCCCATGATCCCTCTCTGTCTCTTTAATATCTTCACTGTAGAATACAATACGCTAGAGGAATTATAGAAAACATAACTGTGCTGGTTAATAAGCTACCACACACCCAAGTGTCATGTAGTAATACACAGGTCAAGAAATAAAATCTTGCCACCATTCCAGAAGGATCCTGGTTGCCACTTTCCACCTGTAACATCACCCCTTTTCTTATCATGTAACCACTATACTTCCTTTTATTGTTATTACCTTCTTGCTTCTTTTATATTTTCATCTACTATGAAGTATAAATCATGTTACAGTTGACTTTCACCTCTTTTTTAAACTAACTTCATATACTAGGAATAATAAAGTATATATTTTTTAACCTGGCTTTCCCCCATTTTCACCAAAAACACTTACCATGTTACTGCTTTTAACTGTCTTTTATTTGTTGTATACTATTTTGTTATATGAACACATCATTATATTTTCATTATATGAACATATCCATTTCACAGTTGATACACATTTGGGTTGCCTCACATCCATGGCTACTATAAATAATGATAATATGAATATTCTTCTATGTTTCTTAGAATACAAATGCACATGTTTCTTTTAAATATATGTCAGGTATGGTCAAAGAGTATGTTTTATGCTTAAATTAAAAATAAAAAATTAATTACAGTGAAAGAAACACTGCAATTAATCCCCCTCTTGATTTGAACATATGAATCCCATCCTTCTTGCCCCTTTCTGAAATAGTTATGAAAGTCATCTTTTATGAGTTTCTTTTTGTGGCTGCCTTGATGTCCTTAGTTGACTCAAAATACTTACGGTGATTTATGTGGAATAAAAATATTACAGTGAATCTTCATCTGCCTTATTCATAGAATCTGGCACCATGCAACTTTTGGTTTTTCCTTAAAGTCAAAATGAATATGAAAGGTAAACATTTTTAATCCATTTAGTACACGGAGGTGGCCGGCCATGTTACAATGTAACTAAAGACATTCATGCTTCCAGTTTGTTGTTGACATTTAAGAATGTCTTAATTATTAATAGTGCCTTGTGTTTCCATGATAAATTTGAAAATCAGCTCACCAAGGTTCCAAAAATGTAGCTTCTCAGGATATTGACACCCAACTTGAAATATAAAAAATAACTGGAGGATAATTGATACCTTTATGATTAAACCTTTCAAATCTATGAATACGGTAGATTTTATAAGTAAGTCTTTTTAACTTACCTGAACAATATTTTATCATTTTACTCATATAAACATTTCACATATTTTATAAATGAATTCTCAGTATTTATTTTTATGACAATATAGGAATCATTAAAATTTATTTTTTTATTTCTTGCACTAGGAATTTACTTGATTTTTTTCTATTTACCTACCCAGCAACTTCCCTAATATTATTATTTTAACATCAGCCAACAACGAATTCATTATTTCTTCGTCATCAATCTTTATCTTTTTATTGTACTACAAAATTATCTAGGTCAAGGATACAATATTGAAACATCGTGTTTACAGCAGGCATTCTTATATTAGTCCTGAATTCAAAGTGGGAATGCAGTTCAATAGTTAACCACTGGCTGTAATACAAATTTATGTCTATGGTTAATACAATGTTTTACATTAAGGAAATTCTTCTTGTTATTCCTTAAGAATTTCTGAACTATGAAAAGGCACTTAATTTTTATCCAATGCCTTTTCTGCACTAGTTGAAATTATTTCTTCCTTTATTTGGTTAACGTGGCATAATGCATTTAAGAAGCAACCAACTGTAAGTAAATGTGAATCCCTGAGTAAGCCCTTCTTGGTACAGGGCATAGCTCAATTCAGTTTGCTGATACTGGTTTAGGATTGCTACCATTTTTCTTTCCTGCATTTCCCTTTTTGGATTTTGCTGGGGTAGGCTGCTAGTCTTGAGGAACAGTCACCCGCTGCTGAAGGCAGGGTTGTCTGTCTCTTCTCTGTGTGCATAAAGCATGAGTCCATCTAGTGTTCGATTGTACTGCTACCATTATTTCTGTTAAGAATTCTGCTTATTGTATATTCTTTCTACCCAAAACATGCTCCCAGAAATAGTAGCATATCATGCCTTCTATGTGCTCGGCTCTCTTTGATGGTATTTTAGTTGTTTTATTTTAAACGTATGTAGAAATATTTGAGCCCTAGAAATATCTTATATCTCGACAAGAAAGAATCCTGTTTCACCCCAGCATCTGGGTCCCCAGAAATCCAGCATTGTATTAATTCTAGTGTTAGAGAGATTGAGCTATCAGGGAACTTTCAAAGAACTGATACTGTGATTCAATTTGTAAGATGGCTCTCTTAGCTTCAGTTCACACTGCCTCCCTGGGTACCGTCCTTTTCAAGTCCAGATAGGAACAGAAAGTTTGCGGAACTCACCCCTGGGAAGTTTGAACTCCAATTGCTTCCATTTTTTTTTTTTTTTTTCACTATGAGCTGTCAAGTTTCTTCTTCTCTGCCTAAGTACCTCCTCTTGTAGACTGGAAAGGACTCACAATTTAGCTCTTTCTATCCCATCCCACATGCCAATCGTCAGCGACTCCTGTGGGTTCTACCTCCAGGATATACCTTTCGTCTAGGACCGCTTGCAAGCTGCAATGCACAACCTCAATCCACACCTTATCTCCTTGTCTCTTTCTTTCCCCTCTTTAGTCTATTCACCAACCCTATGTTTAAAATCACCCAATCACATAAATCAGATTACGGTGCTGTGAAGTGTAAAAGTCTTCAATAGCTTCCCATTGACCTTGCAGGGCCGCCAGTCCTCAATTTACAATGGGTATTGTCCCAGTGGACTTCACTGCAAGTTAAAAATGCACCGTACAGGATCAGCTGTGTATCCGCACAATGGTCCCATGATTGCCTGGGAGCTGTCGCCTGCTGCCCCCACCCAGATACAAGAGAGGATCTTATGCTATAGTGCCAGCCACTATCACATCAAACTTTGAATCACTGTCCACTGAACACCTATCTCTGTCATATCATTTTTTCCCAATTCTTTCCATTGGGTTTATTGGTGCATTTTAGGTATACAGTACAGTTACATTCTTCATTGGGATCTTGCACCTTTACATGGCATCTTGGTTCTCATTCTTTCCCCATTCCCCTGCCCTGCCTTCACCCCTCGCCCTCCCCTATTTACAAAGACATTGTTTCTATTCTTTCCTTTGCTTATATTTCTTTCTTTTCCCTTATTGTCATATCATTTTAAAGTTGAAACATCAAAAGTCAAACCTTTGCATATCATAGATTGAACCTCAGGCCTTCACACTGAGCTGCAGCCCCAACAGCCCATGGCCCCTTTGAGACAGCATTTCACAAGTCACTAAGTTGCACAGATGAGGATCGAACTTATGATCCTTCTGTATAACCTGCCTAGAACTTGTTTTTCTAACATATAAACTTTTTACCTGGCCCTCAAGGCACTGTAATACAGAAAAGCTGAAAAGCCAAAATATCCACTAACAGAGAGTCAGCTAAGTCTGTTTTCATGGAAGAAGCTAATGATATATTATCAATTAAAATTATAGAAAATTATTTATAATATGATACAGCTTTTATTTTTAAAATATCTCTCTACATATACATATGTGTATGTACAGAAGTTACCATGATAGAGTAAAATTGAGCATGAGTGGAGACTATTATTTTTATTTCTACAGATGAGTTTGTCTTACTTTTTAACATGTTTTTATAGTAACAAAAGGCTAGCCAAGCTACTCAGAAATTTTAAATATTATATCCTGTTTAATCTTGATAATTTCACTTAGTTACATTTTTAGATCTTTAATCAGTAATGACTGCTCTCAAAGTGTCAAAAATTACTAATATGCTTGTAAAGTTTTATGCTGCCCAGATTAATTTGTTCTCATTTCACGACTGGTTTGGCAAGCACTTACAGGAACCTGAGCCCCAGGGCCCTCACCAACCAACGCTGTGCTTCCCAAGCTTTATACAGCCATGGTACTCAATGCTAGGGTGCTAGGGCACTTAATGCTTTAATCTTCATGCCATTCCCCACACCCAACCCCACATGCATGCACACAACTTAAATATAAACATCCCTTCCACTACCTTATCTTTTATTTTATTGCTTTGAACAGTCAGAGAAAAGTTATGAACATTTTCAGCCTTGTTTTTTTTTTGTCTGGAGACCTACTGTTGCATTAGAAAAAACATTTTTAATACAATTCAGTTGAAGTGGTTTACTGCATCCAAAATCAGCTCTCATGGTCCCTGTCTAAAGAAGTTTCTACATTTTATGAGATGAAATAAACACTTTGGGAGACATGAATAACAAGCTGTCCTATATTACCTGATACACCCATCCATAGGGCTGTACAATTATCTACAAAAGGTGATTTTACTTTTGTTACTGCAAAGTCCTTGAAAACACTTGATCAGATACATTAGAGCATAATATGATTAGGAAAAAATTCAACCAGCCTGTTAATCTCTGCATTTCCTCACCCATACACTGACTCACAAGGATCTGGTAGGAATAAATAATTTAGTTCTTAGTAAGTATTTAACAGAATTAAGACTTTAGTGTCTAGGGCAGAAACATCCAAGGACCCCTGTAAAAATCAATAAAAATACAAGTAGTAAATCAGAATAGACATTAAATTATGTACTAAAAGACTTTTGCCTTTTGGATTTGAACGTTAAACTGAACTCTGTCAATTGGTAGTCAGAGGAGTCTCCCCTCCCCTGAAAGAACTTCATTGAGAGGAAGAATTTTAAACCTCGATGAAAAATATGGCCTATCTGTGAAATCTATGAAGGATTAATAGCATGATAGCCTGCCTATTAATTCAGAAGGACCTTTTCATGCTCAAAGGATTGTGGTAATTTTGAAGAGATTTGTGAAAAATAGATTAGATTAAGTCCTCCCAAAAATATTTAGCTTACTTCACATTTGTAGTGTATTTTAAATCAAAGAGGGGGAGTTGCTTTTGCATATATCACTAGTTTACTCATTTTTTCTTACTGAATAGTATCCCATGCACATGTACCACAATTTGTTTAGCTGCTGCAAGTGGATAAATATTTTGGTTGCTTCTACTTTGAGAAAAATATGAAGAAATCTACTATAACATCAATGTACAGTTATCTGAATGGACACGTTTTTATTTCTATAGACAGAATTGCTGGGTCATATGCTGAGTTTTACTGGTAAACATTTCCTAACTAATTCTCCTTCACCCCTAACTCTAGAGCCTCTGATATTTAGCATTTTCCAATTCCTGCAGGGTAAATATTCCCATGCCTAGACTATTTCATGCTTCCAAGGTAGCCTGGCTAAATGGGAACCCAGAAGAATGTGCCTAACTGGCTTTTGTGAGTCAAGGCTGATTATAACACCCCATACTGCTCATGTGGCAAAGGAATATTCTACCTTTTAAGAAATTCAAACTGTTTTCCACTGGTCTGTGACATTTTACAAAGCTGAAGTTTAGGAAAATGAAAAGACAAGTCACTGACTGTAAGAATATACTTACAACAAAATAAAGGACTTGTAGATAGAAGACAAAAATTTTTTTTTCAAAGTATTAAGAGGATAAAATGGGCAAATGATGTGAACAGACACTTCAACAAGAAGTCTTTTACAAAGATTAAGTTTTTACTATTGATCAATTCATATCCTCATTTATGCTTTCATCCTAAGAAATCTTTACCTAACTTGAGGTACAAATATTTGCTTCTGTAATTTTTTCTAAAACTCAGACAGATGTCCAATTTAATTGACACTAGTAACATGTGGTAACTCATATTTAAATTTGAACTAATTAAAATTTAATAAATTTTCTTCAGTTCCTTATATCACATTTCTGCTTAATAGACTTGTTGGCAGGTAGCTAATGCATTGGCCTGGAAAATTACCAAACATTTCCATCATTGTTCAGTGCTTCATTTGGACCATGCTTGCCGTGGAGTTTTAGGTTTCACACTTGGCCTTTGATATATTTAAAGTTAATCTTTGTATACAATATGAGGTATGGGTAGAATGCTTTTGCATATAGATTTCAAATTGCTGCAGCAACATTTCCTAAATCTGCTTTTGCTTTTATCAGCATATAATTTTTGTTTTTCAAAGATAGACACAAAGCCTTTGTTTTGGTATTTTTAAAATGCCTTTCACAAAAGCATAGCTGAGAATAAAAAATTAGATGCCAAAAACTATGATCAAATTAGGACCACCACACATTCCAAGTGACAACTGCATTGCATTCCACACGGTGTCCCTCGAGCCATACCTGATCCTTACAGAAATTCATCTGTGATAACCTTCACATTAGACATGGTTTTCATAAGGAGACAGCTCAAATTCAAGAGAAAGTCAACTTTCCACCAAGTACCTTTGAACCATCTAATCAAGGTAGGAATTTATTACTTTGCTACCTCAATGTATAGACATGTGAGTGAAGAAAAGGTATGAATGTGGGGATTTTAATGTTAAATATTTACTTAGTAGGAAAAATATATTTTTCATGTGAACTTTGATATTTATATTTTCCCATTTTAGTTTTTTTTTTTTTTTTTTTTTTGGAGACAGGGTCTCACTATGTAGTTGAGACTGACCTGGAACTCACTATGTAGCCCAAGCTGGTCTCAAACTCACAGCAATCCTCCTGCCTCAGCCTCCCAAGTGTTGGGATTACAGGCATGCACCACCACACCCAGCTGTTTTCCCATTTTAAATCTATCTCAGAATAAAAACTGAATATGAATTCTGCATTTTATCAAAAACTCTTCAATTTTTGTAAGCTTCTGTTTCTTTTTATTTAATAAATTTTGATAAAGATAATTTCGGGCCGGAGATTTAGCTCATTGGTTCTACTGCCTGCCTCTCAAGTGCAAGGACCCAAGTTCAATCCCCAGTACCAAAAAAAAAAAAAAAAAAAAAAAAAAAAAAAAAAAAAAAAAAAAAAAAAAAAT
>NW_022900940.1:2318009-2325313 GCF_012274545.1 Fukomys damarensis | reverse complement strand
ACAATAAAAAAAAAAAAAAAAAAAAAAAAAAAGTAGCTATAGAACTAAGATAACTTTGATTTTGTGATCTTTTTAAAAATAAATTCAACTGTCAATAAAAGAAAATATGCTTTTTAAACTAGTGGAGGATTTTAGAATCCCTAGATTATTTTAGTAGAACTGTATTTTTGTACATTGGGAAAGCCTAAAAAATTCAGAACTGTATGGTACTATTAAAATATGTATTAACGTGTACTTTAGTTTGGATAAATTATTTAGTGCAGAGGCTATCAAACTTTTCCTAAAATAAAGGATGAGATAGAAATTATTTCATTCTTTAGACATCAAATACTCTCTATCACTATCATCACTTAACTCTGCTGTTGTAGTGCAAAAGCAACCACAAGCAATATATAAACAACTGAGCTTGGTTGGCTTCTAATAAAACTTTATTTGCAAAAACAAGCTGTGGACCAGATTAGATACCAGGCTACAATTTGATAAACCTGGCCTCTTTCCAAAAAGAGAAAATTCATTTAAAGGCAAATTGTATAAAAATAAATTAAAATTAAAGATAATTCATTGTATTTATAGATGAGTTCTTTATATATTCTAAGAATGTAATTTTTAGCTGTAATATAAGTGATCCATTTATTCCTGTTAATATATTTTATAATTTTATATATGTATTTCTCATTTAAATTTCTGTAGTCTCTACATATTTGAAAAGATAATAATGTCTTAAATGAATGATGTAAAATTCTTAAATTACTGTCCTTGGAATTATTTGATGTAAGTTTAATACTTCAGTGACTAACTAAATAAATGCAGCAGACATATTTTAATCTGAATTTTGGCAATCTCCCAAGTCTCTTAATGATCAGGAATAAGAAACTGATATAAAGGGGCTACTGAGTCTAGAATGTGACCATTATAGTAATAGGACAATAAAGATTAATTATTATACATAAGATGGTCTAACATTCAACTTTAAATTTCTATAGCACAAGGGAGACACGTGAAACATGCACCAGTAAATTAGGTTAATACAAGACACATGCAGATAAGTGGGAATTTTAAGCCAGTGAGGAGGCTGGGGATGTAGTAGGAGAGTGCTTGCCTAACATATATGAAACCCTGGGTTCAACCCTCAGTTCTGCACAAACAACCACAAAATAGTGACAAATAATGTTTAAGCCAATGAGAAGGAAATTTCCTGAAGACCTAGGCTCAAGTCCTGCCCTTTCCTGCCCCTTATTAATTTGGAAGTTTGGGAAAATTATTTATACTCTGAGATATAATGATCTATGTGGTAGTAGAAAAAGTACATACTTTGTGGGTTCTATACAGATTGAATGACATGGTGAACATAAGGTGCTTATGCGAGAACCTAGCTAATAGGAAACAGTCAATAGCTGTTAATGTTCACTATTATTTGTTTACGATATGTTTGTCGCCTGGCAGATTCATAGAATTCTAAAATTCTTCCACCTAGTAATTCACAAACAAAGATTGGCTAGTGAGATGAATGTGTAGAGAAATATTAATTGCTACTAGTGAATAATACTGACATAGCAGTATGACCCCAAAATTATTCACATTCAGCAAAAAATCAACACTAAACCAAAAGAATGAATCATTAAGGCTGGCATTACTATAACATGTAAGCATGTTTGAAAACAAGGAAATCAACCATTAAACATACTCCTTACCCTTTAAGCATATGTTACTGAAATATATGAGGCCAGCCCTTCCTGCCGGCTATTTCCCCTCCACTAACTTCTAAAGGGAGAGCATTAACAGATTTAACCAAGCCTGCCCCAACACTCGAAGACCTGAAGCCAGAGGACAAGTGGAGATCCCCAAGTCCCCTCTCCCGGCCCCCACCTGTGGCTCCAGCCTGCACTGTGGAGGACTGAGCAGGATTGGGAGGGCCCAGAGCCCTACTCTCTGGTAGAGTTCACACTCAAGTTCCTCCATGTAACCATTCCCTAGCATCCTTTCTGATCTTTAGAGAGTGAACTCATGAAAGTGAGAATCTGGAAACAGGTTCAAAGCCAGCTGTACTGAGCATTCCAGGGTCTCCAGTGCCCAGAGCACATTGTGTGTTCTAGATGGATACAGCCTTTAGCCCAAGGATTCCCAACCCATGAGGAAGAGTACTACCAAAAGAGAACCAAAGCTGGTCCCCCAAGCTCAAGACATGAATCAGGGCACATTAGCCTGCATCTAAGGACAGCATATAATACAAGCAACTGAAGAGAGATGCAAGAAATCAGAGAGGTTCAGTGACTTCCCCCATGACAAATGATAAAGGTCAATAGTCATCTGAGAGTAGCTTCAATTTCAACATATTGTCCTGTCCTATCAGAAATTATCATGATGCAAAACAAGCTCAATAATGTTTTTTGTAGGAGTGTGGATCTGAGACTCAGCCCCTGCCCGACAGTGTAGGAAAAAAAAAAATGCCCAGTTCCTTTGCATATGATTTCTTAACCAATATTAAGCCTTCTACCTGGTTCTCCTGTTAATTAGAATAGTGTAAAAATCTTGCTATACATGTAATTGAATGGTTAGAAAAAGAGCTCCAGGATGTTGCAGAAGTGTAATATTATAGTTACCTGAAAGGCGGATAATTAAATGGTAGTAAAATAGCAGTCTTTTAAATCCCAAGCACAGGGTAAAAAATTGAAATGTGTTTTTAGAACTTTCATCATAGGAAAGTTTACAGCTTTATAAACTTTTGAGAGTTGTGTTACCCTTTGAGCTAAGAACAACCTTGAGGTTTCCACCTACAGTGAATTAGAGCAGCGGGGAAGAAATGAAGTATCACCATTAAATTCAAAAGCAAGATGTAACTTCCAGGCTTGAAATGTCAGAAAGCTACCAGAAACTCTAATACTTCTAACTTTATTGCTACAAAAAGTGTTTTTTTAAGTCCATACTATATTTTTTTCCTTGAGAAAGTCCTTGATTTTAAAATTGGCCTGACCCTATCCCTCCCTCAAAAAAGAATCTAGGTCTGCTTAGCACTCTCTGCACAAGTTTCTCTACCTAGAACCACCCACTCTTAGGTCTGTGTGAACTTGGTCTCTGGAAAGATGCTTATGGTGTAGCTGGCTACATAAGCAGCAGGAGTCTTCTATCACTAAAGAAACTTCTTGGACATAGGGGAAAGTTGCCAGAGTCTTTGTAAACGACATTGTGATAGACCTTTATGGGATGTGCCTGAAATCCTCCGGAGAAATCATTCTCATGGAGTGTAGAAGCAAGCTTTCTCAGTTGTATTTCTCATTTCTCATTCTTGATTTTTTAATAAGACCTAGGAAATGCTACTTTGTATCTCCTTCCTCCACTTCAAATCACAGAAGTTGTGCCTCTTGAATAAACACTAACTTGGCAGTCAGTCTTTCAGGTGGAGCCTCCCTTGAAGATCTGCTCTATCTCCTCTTTCCTCTGGTGAACACAAGGGTCTAAATTTCCTTTGCCTACCTTGGACAGGCAGGGACTGGGTAGGTGTGAAACAAGCATATCTCACTTTCTAGCCTCTTGTTCCTGCTTACAGTTTTGCATCTTCTGACCTAGGCTACATCGATCTATATTTTTCCTACACTGTTTTCTTCAAAGGAGGATTAAGGGAAGAAATGAATCACGCACTTAGCCTAGATGTAAGGGTATAATGTCTGAGCCACAAAAATGTCGGAAGCTGCCCCCCTCAAAAAAATTCAAGAAATATCCTGTTGTTGAGGAATAGTTTGGTTTCAGTTCATTAGATCACTGGAATAATCACGAACAACAACAAAACATGCTGTGGATTGCGTTGAACTGTTTGCTGTCTAAATGGAAATGAAAGAAAGCTCCATTGACAAACAGCGGCAGATAGTAAACTTGGGATTGAGATCCAGAAAGTGAAGAATACATCCGATGCTCTCTTCCCTCTCCGTCAAATCCCATGCTAAACCAAGACCCTATTTCTTCATATTCCATAGCCCTGGCCATCTCCCTCTCTCACAGCACTTACTATCCTCCCTTCTCATAACCCCTGCACATGTCTGCCTCTCCTTGCTTCCCTACTATGTGCTCCTACCAAGTAGAGATCCCTCCACCATATGACTAGCTCAGCACTCTGCATAGAACCAGTGGTCAATGAATACGGATGAAGAGATGAACCAAGGAACATCCCAGGCAAACACATTTTTATTATTTCCATTTTATATCTTTGGAAACTGAAGCTCAGGGAGGGCCACTGGCTTGTCCCAAATCACAAGCTAAGAAGCAGCTCAGCACAGTAGACAATTCTGCCTTGCTTAAGGAAATACCAGCCATTTAGATGCCTGAAATAGAAACACTTTTTAAAAAGTCACATTTTAAAATGTCTTGAATTGGGAGGTTGCACTTTTTAGTTCTATTTTCTAATTGATGTATTTAGCAATTGACTTCCATCATGATTCCATTAAGACACTGAATCCAATTCAAAGTTTCACTTGAAAGCGATAGTATATTTTGTGCAGTGAGAGCCCAACTAAGCCTTCGAGGTCCATGGCAATTATAGGTATTGAGCCCAACATGGGCTGGTCATGAAGGGCATCCTATGATGCATAACTTCTCAGATTACACACAAACAAACAGGCTTGGGAGGGACACCTGCAGTGCTTTCATGCCTGGCAAGTGGGGAAGCCAGATCTGGACCCACATTTACCTAACAGTGGAGGCCATGCTGTGATCTACAACACCAGGAAGATTTTTTGAGAATTTACACCTTACCTTTTTATTCCCTTCCCCAGAGGAAATTAATCCAGTATTGTGTCTTTCTATGAGCTTCTAGTAAGTCTTCTATTATAAACCTTACTTTACCTTACTGGATATACATTTATTCAACAAGTATTTGTTGAACAATTTTTAAGAGTCAATGACATAGCAGTGAGCAAGATAAAAAAATCCATAAACTATAAACTGCATAAAAGCAGGGGACATGTTTATCTTTCTTCTTGTCCTATTATTAATGAACAAATGAGACAAAATCATATGATTCAAGTCCTTGGATAGCTGCTTAAAGACAATGGAATACAAGCCCAAATTATGCATGAAAAAGTTTTCATTCAAAGCTCATTTTAAGACAAAAGAAAATGCTTAAAATTCATTGGTCGTGTGGTGAACATAGAACCAAAAGCAGGCAGGGAAGGAAAACAGAGACAATCCTTTATTTTGTTTACTCTAACATAAGTAGAAATTAATTGCTCTTCAACCTGAACATAATTGTTGTGGCCTTGAGGCTGAAAGGTGTTCATTTCAAATAAATGTTATTAAGAGAAAGAAGTGTGGTGTGTAAAACTTGATGTTGATGAAGCTAAGATTCTATAATTATAATCACAAGAAATCCAACCCTGGGTTGCAGTACCCCTTGCTTGTGGGTTGGGTGATCATTTTTCTTATGATTTGATCTTGCTGAGCACAGGGACAGGAAATGCATCTATGGCAACAAAAGGCACGATTCTTTTGCTTTAATAAGAAAGATCCTTGAGCACCTGTTATTGAATCCCTCAGCTCTCAGGAGAACATTGTAGATAGAAGGGAACATTTAGTGAAAGAAGTACAGTATGTATTCATTATGATCCCCAGACACCATCTTACCTACTGAGGGTGCCCCAAGGTACACACCTGCTGGATGATAATGAGATGTTTTCAAAAACCTTCCATTCCATCTGCCTGCTCTCTACCATCACCTAAGAGAATAACTTTCCTAAACTCACTCACTTCTAATCCATACAAAAGTGCTTTATGATTTCAACAATTTTAAGGTGTTGTGTGTGTGTTTGTGTGTGTGCATGTATGTGTTGTTACCCAGACATTCTCCATGTTAATGACAATGTCTCTTTTGTTAGACATCAAGGCACTTTAGCAGGAGTTAATTTAACCTTGAATGCAACGATATAGGTTTTGTTGTTCCCAATCCCAGATCTGCTGTTATTATAATTTGTCTGACCTTGGAGAAGTTACCTACACTGTCAGAGCCTTTTTTTTCTCAGCTGGAACATTTGGCTACTAATGCTTCTAACTTACAACTTTGTTAAGAGACTAAAATAAGAAAGAAATTTTAGTAAAGAGTTCCTGAAATCAGCTCTACTACTCTGTCAAGTCCTTTAAAGTCTCTGAGCCCAGTTTCCTGATCTGTAAGATGGGATATAAAAGTATTGCCATGATCACATTAATTAGTAGGTGGGAAGTGCCTGACAGTTTTTGAGACATAGTAAGTGATCTGTAAGTGTCATCTATCAATACTATTGCTATGACTATCATCATCATCACCACCATCAGATCTTGTCAAAGCAGCAACAATGCCTTAGAAATATTTTCTCAGCCCAGATTTTGGGGTGCTAAAAGGCTTTTTTTTTAGTATCTGTGAATGAATATTATGGAAATTTGGAGCTAAAATAGCTCCTGAATAAATACATGCTGTCATTGCAAATGGATCCTTATTTAAAACAATAAGTCTTTAAGGGCCAGTGGTTCCAGCACCTGCCTTGTAAGTGCAAGGGCCCAAGTTCGATTCCCGGTACCAAAAAAATAAAAAATTAAAAATAAAAATAAAATAAAATAAAATGAGTCATTAAGCCCATAATATGGAAAACTATATCCCAGAACCAAAATACAAAACTTTTCAAGCCTGAGTTCCCACAAGTTTGAATAGCACCCGACAGAGGTATTTCATTTCAATAATATCTCTGAAATATTACTTTTCAAATTAAAAAAAAAATTTTGGTACTGGAGATCAAACTCGGGACCTTGCACTTGCAAGGCAGGCAGCAGAACCACTGAGCTAAATCCCCGACCTTCAAATTAATTTTTTTAAACTATTTTAAATGGTAAAACCACTCAAATGAAATCTGGGCATCTATTTCCATTTGAACTGATATCAAAAATCAAAGAAACCTGTTCTGGTGGGTTGTGACAAACTGCAAAACTCATGAGCAGCTGACTTTGGAACCTAAGAGCTCTGTCAAACCCAGGCAGAATGGGAGTGTCCAGGGAGCTGCCACACACTTTGAAAGCCAGACAATCAGATTTCTAATGCTTGAAAACAAAAGGCCAGAATGCTACTTGCTGAAGGCCGAGTCACCAAAGGGCCTCTGAGAGGGTTGCTGCTCCCTTCCTGTGATAGGTGACAGCTGCCTGCAGCAGTTATTCTACATGTCCTAATTCCTAGAATAATGGAGAAAATTAGTCAGCAAGAGCCAAAACAACTTCGAATTATGGTTGAGGATCAAGTCTATGTTTGCTTACTTTTCTCTCTCTCTCTTTTTTTTTTTTTTTTTTTTTTTTTTTTT
>NW_022900940.1:2293492-2317729 GCF_012274545.1 Fukomys damarensis | reverse complement strand
TTTTTTTTTTTTTTTTTTTTGACTTTTCACATCACTCCACAGGTGACTATTGGCAAGGGAAACAGGAAAGCCAATAACACGTGATGTGCTAGGAACACCAAGAAGGTACCATGTTCTATTTCACAGGGGAGGATTTTTGAGACTAATGGGAGTTAAATAATTGTCCATAATTTAGCAAGGTGGTGCATGGCTGTAATCCTAGCACTCTGGAAGTCTGAGGCAGGAGGATTGCAATTTCAAGCTCCTGCTAGGACATTTAATGACTTAGCAAAAAGATAAATAAAATATTTATAAAGGCCATAGATGTAGCTCAGAGTGAAGGCTCTGGGTTCAATCTCCAGTATTGCAAAAAATAAAATTCAAACAGCAGCTTGTTCAACATGGCATAGCTGGTAACTGGCACAGTTCCTTCTCTACTTCTGTAAGAACTTGCTCATGCCTCCTCCATGTTATAACAGGAGCACTGGACATTCCCTAAGCATTTAACAAGAAATAGTAAAACAATTCACTTTCCCACTTATATGTAAGACATTACTTTCTTTTTGTGACTGTCCTAACCTGGGTATAGGTGGGTCTCTTATTTTTAACCATTCACTCAACAAGTAATTGAGTCTCGACTGTGTTCCTGGCATTAAACATACATCAGTGAATAAAATAGATATACCCTTGTGGACTTTATATTGTAATAGAAGAAGTGAGCCAGTGCACACAATAAGCTCTATATTATTTACCATGTCAGAGAAAGATTCATTGGTTCAAAGGAGATGAATAATTTAAACATCCACAAACTCACCCAAGTTGGGAATCATGACTGGATGGCATTAGAGTTTTGATAGGTATAATATTTCTGGAAATATTAAACTGATGTAGTTTTCATTCATCTTTAATCATCTTTATACCCTGGGGTTCCCCTATTCTAATGGGGTTCAGTGCTTCAGAGAAAGAGCAGGCATCATCTAGAATAACAATTCTTGCTTCCTGCTGACTTTCAAATTAGATTTATTTGGAGTCCATAACAAGAGAAAAGTTCTTACAGTCAGGCATTGTCAAAAGAGGGAAGAAAATGTAGAAACTCCAGAAAACTACCTTCCCACATCAAGAGAAAGGCCTGATGACTATGTCCAGAGGATGTTTTTCCATATTTCACTGATAGGGGAACATGTACCAGATGCACATCAGTTTAACATGATGTGGTTGAAACCCAAAAGGATTTCCTCAGACAACAGGAGCCATAAGACCAAGGTATGAGGTGGACAGGGGAGTAGAAAGGAAAGCTATTATGGGCAAAGGGACAGTTTCATCACTGTGAATTCAAGGGACATGTTCAAAAAGATGATCAGTGACCAGGTTGGACAAGAATGATCTCATGAAGGCCACCAAGGACCCAGCTGTGTGCTCACTTCAGCTTTACTTTCTCCACATCATGAGTACACAACGCTTCTTTCTGTTTTCTAAACACAATGCCATGTTGGCTTTGGAGGAAAAAAATTGAGAGGAAATAAACATTCTCCAAAGTGATTTGCAACCACTAATTTGAATGAATATTTATCCAAGCGATCAAGCAAATCTGAAAAAGACTTTAAAATGAGCACAGAATAAAATACTGAAAATGAAGCTTAAAACAATGATGTGAGCTGTAATGTGTAAATCTTGATCCCTGAGTTAATGGGCTACTGATCTGGCCATTATGATTTACTGTGTCTTAGCCTCTATGCTCACGGAGCCAGCAGAGTTCAATTTGGCACATTTGGAGAGTACAATGACAGTTCTGGTAGGTGTCCAGATATCAAGAGTTTCTGTTTATGACTTCTGAGAGTTGTTGCTTGGAAGGGATGGGTTTTCTTTTGCTTACTGATGAGTCTGTGAACCCTTTGAAGAGAAGTGCTTAATAAGCTCCACAGAAGATTCACCTGAGATAGTGGGAATACTTCACTGGTGGTATTTTCTTCCATTTTCTTCTCCATTTTGTCCTCTTGTACCAAGGGGCCTCACACTAGTCAAAAACTTTTCTTTGAATAAGTGAACTCTCTCCCCTCATTGGTGTCTATTTCCCCCAACTTATTCCCAAGATATCCTCCTTACAAAGCTTGCGTCACTGTTGTTTTCTCAGTACCTTTCTCTCAGATTATCGTTGAGGCTTCTATATCTTTCTGACTTTTTTATTTTTCTGTGAGAAGTTAGTATTGGCTAAGCTGTTTTCCACATCCTCTGTATTTATATTTTAGCAGGAGTTAATCCAAGTCTTGAATTGGCAGTTCTATCAATGATGAAATTGCCAGGTCTCAGAAAAAGGGCCTGTGTTTCCCTCATCAGTGTCCTCAAGCCAAGGAGTAATAAGAACACGCCTTGAGTTGTATAATGTTCAGTGTGTTGACTTGTTGCAACGAGGGCAAGTTCGTACTAAGGGGGCCTGTGGTAAGCTGAGGCTGGAGCAGAGTGTTAAAAAGTGTTCATATAGGTCCGGGCTTGTGTTCGGTGACTCAGAGGTCAGTTAAAAAAAACGGGGACTTTGCTCTGGATGGGACACTGTGGGCAATCTGACATAATTTTATGATGGGTATCAATAATTTTTAACCAGTAGATGAGAACAAAGAGCAAAGCTAAAACTAGTAAAGAAGCAATAGGTGCTCATAGTAACCATTACAGGTTGATGCTTTTAGTCATTTGGACCATACTCAGGCTTTCATCTATGTGCAAAATTGATTACAGAATCCCTCCATCCATCCCCTTCATCCATCACACTCAGAGTGGCCTCATTTGTTGTCATGTTCTTTGAAGCATTCATGTTCAGTAAGAGAACTTGAAGGCCGACTGTCATGTGTGACTCAGGCTCCTACCTCTGGATGGTGTTTCTCACCTCAGTAGGCTCATTCTACCCATCTTTTCTAGCTCATTGTTTCCGGGAGGCATGATGACTATCAACACAACAAACACCAAACAAATTTATTTGTCTGAAAGTCACGAGGCAAGGAAAGACAAGTTTTGGCTTATACATTGAGTAGCATTCTGGCTTCTATCTAGATTTCCCCCAAAAACTACATGTGCTCATATGTAGGGATTTTCAGAAGTGGCTGGATCTAGAGTGTGTGAAGGTGGATTAAGGGTATAATACTTGGACTAATGGTGTGTGGATTAGTGGATTAATCTACTCATTGTTTTATCAAAGTTCTGGGTGTGGGTTCGGGGAAGCCCCAATCTGGGTGTGGGAGGCACCACCCAAATGGCTTTGTAGCCTGGATGTGATAAAAAGGAAAGGGTGGCTTGCTTGCTCCTCACTTCCACCTGCCTGATCTGTCCTGGAGAATATCCCCTCTGCGATGTCCCTCTGCCATGCCATCCTGCTTGGAGCTGGCTGACTCTGGACTTCTACAAACCGAACTGAAATAAACCTTTCCTTCTCTAATTTTGGCTGTCAGGTATTTAGTCAGCAATAAGAAAAATATCTGAGATAAGTATCAAGCAAACTATGAGTGTGGGACAAAATTTATGTCCAGTACCAAATTTGACAAGTTTCAAAGCAGTTGAGTACCAAGGAATCACTGTACTTTATCAAATTGGGTGACTATTAAATTCATGGATCTGCTTTGAACTCTATGAAGACAAATACCACGTGTCCCTTGCCCATGACTGTGTCCCAAGCAGCTGCTCAATACCAAAGAAGCGAAGCATTCAGCAGAGGGAGGAATCTTAGAAGGTCTCTAATCAGAGCACTGGACAGGTAACAGTAGATAGAAGGCAGCCAGTTAGGACTCATTGTTTTTGAGATATCCCATTAGTGCTCAAAGCTAGTAACGACGGTATAGTTCTTCACTAGACTGTTTATTTCAGATAACCTGCCAAGCTGTTTAAAATGCCCCATTGAATTGCTAAGTTGTCCAGGCTGGGCTTGAACATGGGATGCTTTGGAGATGAAGTCGGTGATTCATGGGAGGTGGGAGGTACAGAAAAAGGGTGTAAAGGGATTGAAAACAATCAACACACGTTATACATATGTATCACTTCCCCAAAAAGAACATAACTATTGTGTTTTGCAAATGTACACTAATAAATTTTTAATTCTAAAGCAATAAAGTAAAATGCCCAATTATTAATTCTCCATTATTCCTAGAAAGAAGCCTGTGGGTGCCCTGAGTGATGACAAGGAAAGTTTAGGTAAACTGCACTTTACATGGTTGTTTTACAGGAAAAAATACTCGGCAAAGGTTGTCCAGCTGACTAGAACATTAGAGAACAAAAAGCACTCCTCTTCAGGTAAGCTATCTGGAACATTTTTTGCTGAGATCTGATTTCAAGACATTTAGTGTTTATCTGATTAATATTTAATTCATATTGTATTGAAGAATATTTTTTCTATGAATATGAACAAATAGGAAGTGTTTGCTTGCTCTTTTGTTTCTCATACATAGAAACCTTTTGGAAGAAGGTAGATTTGGACTCAGAGAAGCAAAGGATTTCATCACATGGGTTTCAGTAGCATTGCCTTGAATATCCTAATTTTTCTTTGACCAGTCTTTTAGAAATGTGTATATCTCACCTGGAGAGATTAATTGATTCTCACACCCAAATAAAATTCATCCAGCCTCTCTCTCAGTGCCAGACAGCTTCCCAGATGCCATAGAAACAACAGTGAAGAACAGCTGCAATTGTTTCCTCTCTGAGGTCATAGTCACAGAGGAGAGCTAACAGTAAATAAGGAATTACTAGTGAGCCCAGTGTATAAGAAGAGGGGAAAGTGCTGCAGGGAACATGCAGAAGGCCTACCCAGCCCTGGAGGGACATAACTGGAAGGGGAGAAAACAGAACAAATAGCATCTACTAAGATGCCTTGGAGTGTTTTGCCATTGTGGTTTCAGATCTTGCACCTATAATTCTAAAGATACCAAATATTAATGTAAAGTGAATTATGAATATCTTTGGTATAATACTATACAATGGTTTTGCAAGTTACCCCTGGAAGAAACCAAGTAAAGGGTACACAGGACCTCTCTGTGTTATTTCTTAAAACTGCATATGAACATACAAGTATCTCAAAGTAAAGGTATTATTCTTAAGAACTTTAATACACACCTTCCAGGGATTGAAGTGAAGAGTCTTGGATTATCAACCAATAACACCTCAGCCATCAGCTTCAAAGACACTGCAGTTCTTATCTATTAGGATGGCTGGCTCATGTTACTCTTCAGAGCTTTGACAATTGAATAAATGAACAGATTCTTAAGGGGGAAGAGCACAAGCTGCTAACCTCAACTTCAAAGTCTTGGTCAATATAGCGAAATATTCCCTGAGTGTTTAAGAGGGGCTCTAAGGAGGTCAGCCTGCCGATTTCATTTTCCAAGATCACACATAGAATACTTCTGAGTTGTGAGCATGTTTTTAAACTAAAAATTGTAATTCAAGCCAGGACTGCTTATTTTCTCTCTTTAATATTTTATCCTTTATTCATAACAAAGTCTTGCTCAGACATAGAGGGACCATGTAAATACAGTTGGCTGAATTATTAAATGGATTCTCTCCGCACACCTCAAGGACTACGCACACTTTTCTAGTCAATATTTCCATCTAGGCAAGGAGAGTCGAGACCACATTTGAAACACAAAGATTGGAGTTGGAACAGTTATCTTTGGTAGGACTCTGGGAGCCCAGTTTTGGCTGGGCTTTCCCTGGAAGGTGCAATTAATAATCATTTTTCAAATGTCTAATATAAATAAATGTTTTCTTTTCTTCTGTAGCCTCCACATCCTATCCTCTAGCCAGATAAAAGTACTTCATCTTCTACAAAATGGGTGAAGCCTCTGAATTAAGCAAACCCAAGATACTGACCACCCTTCCTTCTTAACCCCACCACAGCTTTTGCATATCCTTGTGGAAACCTCAGGGCCCTCCACACCAAAGTTATAGAGCAGCTGGATAGACAGCGAGCAACAACCACTACCTCTCCAGTTTCTCGGGTCAAGAACTGTAAAGTCACTGTGAACATCTCCTTCCCTTTCAACCTATATGCCAGCCAGCAGAATATCTAATCAGCTCTACTTTCTGAGACAGCCAGAATGTGACTGTAGCTCTCCATCTCTAAGGAAACCACCATGATCTCTCATGTTGTGGATTTAGTAGTCTTCCAACTAACTAGTCTTTCCACTTCCACATTTGGCTTTCAACAGTGTACTCAAATACACAAAGTGAAAATATTGAAAATTGTATATAACAAATCATTCCCTGGCTCAAAGCACCAGTATTTCTTGTTTTGTTGTTCCTATTTCTTATCCTTCCGTTGATAGATGGGATCCATTGTCAAAATAGGATACCTAACCATCTCAGGGTTAAATTGCAATAGAAATAATGAAGAACACACAGATTTTTAATTGCTACATTTATAATTCTAAGAAACTTCTAGCCTTGTGATCTCATCTTACAGAGTTGGAAACAGAAGCTCAGGAAAATTTGATGATCTCCAAAGGTCAAGTAGATAATAAGGAGCTGAGCTCAGTTTCTTACTGAGGATTCGCTGTCTCCACCCACCTCGTTGCTATGAGCAGAAATCTCTGTGTCAAACCACAATAATCAATAAAACCAAAATTGACAGAAGCTAAATTCTGTGTTTTCCTTTATTAAGTTCATTGTGGTTATAGAGATTTTCAGGTAATGCAACTGAAAATGCAATCATTTTTCAGTTAAAGTTATGTAAGCTATGGATTTTCTGTAAGTACATATTATTATTTCCAGGTCAATGTCACACTTATTTATGTATATAAATAATAACCAGCACTTAGCCTTTTAACTGATTATGAAGAGTGTCTCAGCAAAAACAACAGCTGTTATTCTACTAAATTTAAATAATTTTGTTTTATTATGTGTCATAAAATATAAAAATAGAAACACAAGCTACCCCCAAGCATGGTTGAAAACACAGAACAAAAACAGAGCATGGTATCAGTTCAAGAGCTATGTATTGAAAGAAATCAATGAATGCTATTAAATCACAAAAATATTTATAATAGAGAAACAGTATTAGAAACAACATAAGTGTGACATAAAGGGTTACATAGACAATTTACGGAACATTTACACAATGAAATAAAGTCTCCATAAAATAGAGTGTATTTACTAGCATGGAAAACATTGAAAGTATTCACTGATTTATAATAAAGTAGGAATAAAAAGTTTATGCTTCCTAT
The DNA here is from genome assembly GCF_012274545.1 of Fukomys damarensis. Lineage (NCBI taxonomy): Eukaryota > Metazoa > Chordata > Mammalia > Rodentia > Bathyergidae > Fukomys > Fukomys damarensis. The sequence goes on along the minus strand of NW_022900940.1, from coordinate 2,310,557 downwards.
AACTCACATAACATGGATGCATAAATGTTTGGACAAATAAACAGAAGGGAAGAAGAAAGGAAGAGGAGGAAAAGGAAGAAAAAATAAGTCTGCTGGATATTTTCTAACGTGTTTTCTCTAGCTGATAGTTAAACATAACCTATTTTTATGCTTTTGTGTTAGTAATTACTTATATTAGTATTAATTACTGTCTTTAAATTATTTAGCATCAAATGTTATTGGCAATCTCATGTCCTCTAAGTGAGAGGCAAAACATCAAGATAAATTATTTTCTTTAACACCATCACTAAGAAAAAACCTTCCAAACCAAATAAACATATATTTCCCAGCATTTTTAACTATTGTTTCTAAAGGATTTCTACTGACATATTTGGACATGAGAGCTTTATGGATTTTTCAAGTCAGATTCAGTTCTTTTCTAAATGCAATTCCTGTACAACAGTAGGTATCCAATGGTAACTAAACAGTGTTATTTGAACAATGTATAAATATTTCATAGTGTGCAAAAAGCCACAAATGCCAAACTCTAAAATGTCTGCAAACACGCAAGATTTTCGGTTCCCAGAATGTAATTATTGTCTTGGGACTTGTGGGGTGTCTCGTTGAAGACCCTTTTCATTTTGATGAAACCACGATCTTGCAGGAAGAGTGATGTTCTAACATATCACGTTAACCTCAGCAGTCCTGATCAAGGCAGAAGATTCTTTTTGTAAATCATTTACGAATACTACCTGAGGCCTTTCGTTATCTACTAGAATCAAAGAATGCCTGATCCCCAAGCTACTGAAATAAATGAGTATGTAATACAATAGGCTATTTTGACACAAATTTTGTAACTTGGAAGTCATTGTTTATTGGCAACAAGCTACCCTCCCACTTTAGAATACACTAACAGGAACAAAATTTTGACATCTCATCTTTCTGTCTCTTAATTCTCATTTCAGAAAAAAAAAGAGGGCTTTTTTTTTTAAGTAATGGAGATTGAATTTAGGACCTTCGCAGTTAGCTACATTTCCAGCCCTTTTAAAAATTTTATTTAGAGACAAAATTTCAGTAAGTCACTTAGTTGTCCCAGCTGGGCTCAAACTTGTGACCATCCTGCCTCAGCCTCGCAGAGTGTTGGGATTATAGGCATGTGCCACCATGCCAAGCTCAAAAAGAAGTTTATAAACAACAACAATATCAGCAGCTCAGAATTCTGAAATCAGAAAGTGGCATTATACTCTGAATGCTTTTTTTACATATTTGATTGATCTTGGTTTTAGGATAAGTGAAAATAGAAAGATAAAAAAGCTGTTTTAAAACACAGCAATCAGTGACTCTTCCAAAAATCAGGCAGCATAGACATGCACCATACCTATCCCCTGCTGCTGAAAGCAGAGGGCAAAAAGAAACATGGTAAGACCTGCAAGTTGTGACAGATGACCCCGTAAACAGCATGCACCTCCGGGAAGGTCCAAGTAGACCTTGAATTCTACAGCTCCTGACCCCTGGACACAGGTTAGACACTGTCCTGGATGAGCAATGATGAATGCTCTCAGTAACCTGTGGAATATTCCGAAAGTATCTGTGACCCTATAACATTTTGAGAGGGGAAACAAGTGACTAGGTGGTTTTCATTCCGGATCACTAGTCAAATCAGAACATCACATAATCCAAGCTCCTGCATGCTTTTTCCAGTGCCTGGTCAGTTAAATATTCAAGGATGGGGTGTGCTTCCTCTAAACAGAGAAAAGCCCCTCAGGGCGAGAAGGAGAATGGTGTATTTCATCAAGTATCAGATGTTGAAGATCAAGACTGGTAGCTAAAACTATCTGTGCTGGACATGAGGGCTCACACCAGGCTTTACATTGTGCTGTAGTCTCCTGACCTTGTGTGTGGAAAGAGATTCTGAGAAATGTATCAGAAGAGTATCAAAATCCTCACTTTGGAGCAGTTTATTGAAAACACATTCCACTATGGAATATGCTTTACCTAGTCCCAAATGGCTAGATACTTACAGAGAATTCTTACCTAGTCCCAAATGGCTAGATACTTACAGAGAATTCTAAATATTTGACAAATCTTAGATGGCTGTAAAAGATAGACACACTCTGGAGTGCATAAGACTTGGGAAAAAAGTCACTTTGTCTCTCTGTAGAAAGCAAAATCCTGATCTTCAAATTCTTATAAAGTCTGGAGTGATCATTCAAGAGCCTTATGTGACAATTTACTAGGAAACTCTGTGATGTTTAATAACACAGTCACGTTTAATCTCAAGAAGAACTACTAAAATGCCCCTTTTAATTTAGACAGTATCATGTATCGAGGTATTGCTGAAAGCATGACCCTTTGTGTACAATCCCTACAAGTCACTCTTTTAAAAATGAAATCATCATGGACCTTGAGAAAACAACCAAAAATTCATTTGGAACAAGAAGAGACCTTAAATACTAAAAGCAATTTTAGGCAATAAAGTGAAGGTAGGTGGGATCACAATTCACAACTTGAAACTATACTATAAAGCTACTGTGAGAAAAACAACATAGTACTGGGAAGGAAACAGACCTGAGGATCAGAGGAACAGATTAGAAGATGCAGAAACAAGTCCAGACAGACTCAGCCACTTCATCTTCAACAAAAGAGCCAAACACCCTCACTTGGAGGAAAAACAGCCTCTTTAATAAATGGTGCTGGAAAAACTGGGTTTCAACTTGCCAAAGATTAAAACTAGATCTATATTTCTCACTATGAATTAAACTAAAATGAAAATGGATTAAAGATCTAAATACTAAAATAGAAACACTAAACTGGATGGAAGAGAGTTTAGGAAGAACTCTTGAAGACATTGGTGTAGGAAAAGATTTTATGAACAAAAACTCAGTTACATATAATCTAGCACAAAGAATCAACAGGTGAGATTTCTTCTTATTAAAAAGCTTCTGCCCTTACCCCTGCTTACAAAAACTTTATTTCCATTCTTTTTCTCAGATTTTTTTCTTTTCCCTTATTTCCTTTCCCCTACCCTTCCCACTTCCCGTACACCTTTAGCCCTTTTCTTCCTATTTCACGCTGACAATTATACCATTAGGATCTTATTTACAATTATAGTTTTTCACACCAGAGAAACTATTCAGTATTTACACATGTGTAACTTATTTATTTCACTTGAGTATAAATGAAAACCAAGACCTGTTAAGTAAAGGTACAAGATCCCAATGATGAATGTAACTGTATTGAATACCTAAAAAGTACCAATAAACTCAATGAGAAAAAAAATTTAAAAAATAATAAAAAGCTTCTGCTGAGTAAGAGAAACCACCAACAGTGTGATGAGACAAGAAAATTCTCGCCAGCTGTTCCTCAGACAAAGGTCTATTATCTAGAATATATAAAGAACTTAAAACATTCAGACCTCCTAAATTTAAAGACTCAACCCAAAAATGGGCATCTGAAATGAACAGACATCTATCAGATAAAGAAGTAGAAATAGCAAATAAACATATGAAAAAATGGTCAATATCACTGGTCAATGGAGAGGTACAAATGCAAACAAGGTGAGATTCTACTTCATCTGGGAAAGAATGGCTGCTATCATGAAATCCACCAATAACAAATGTTGGTGGGGCTGTAGGGGGAAAAGGAATCCTGCTCCACTGCTGGTGGAAGTGTAGACTGTGCAACCACGGTGTAAATCAGTATGGAGATACCTCAAAATACTAGGATTAGAGGTTTCATTTGACCCAGCCATTCCTCTGTTGGGTATCTTCCCAAAAGAATTAAAGAACTCATACCACAGTGATATATGTGCATCCATGTTAATAGCAGCACAGCCTGTAATAGCTAAAACTTGGAAATAGCCCAATTGCCCATCAACTGGAGATGGGATAGAGAAAATGTGTTTTTTAAAAAATAAAATGGAGTACTACTCAGCCATAAAGAATGAGAAATTAGAAACATTTATAGCTAAATGGATGCACATCGAGGCCATACTCTTAAGTGAAATAAATAGGACTCACGTGTGTAAATATCAAGTAGTTTCTCTGGTGTGAGAATCTGAAAGTATAAATAAGGACTAAAACGTATAACAGATAATGTGAAATATGAAGGTACAATAGATACATGAAATACAAAGAAAGGGGAAAAAGGGGAAGGGGAAGTGGGAGGGGTAGGGAAAAGAAAGAAGGGAATGGAATTAACATGAGAAGAAGAAAAAAATGGAAACAAAGGCTTCCTTGATAGGGAGAGGTGGAGGGGTTGAAGGGAGGGCAGGGGAATGGAGAAAAATAAGAACCGAGATAGATTATGTAAAGGTGCAGATTTCCAATGATGAGTGTCATTGTCTTGTACACCTAAAATGTACCAATAAAATTAATAAAAATAATGAAATCATCGTGGAATGATGGAAGAGATACTGGGCGCTGTTCATCCTTCCCAGAGACTCCAAATGGGTATGTTATGGTTTAGATCTAAAATGCCCCCTTGAGTCTCCTGTGTTGAGAGATGGGGACATAGTACTCATTAGTGGAACTCACTGATGAGTTCCTAGCTTCATGTATTGTTAGGAGGTAGAGCTTGTTTAGATTTGAGTCATTGAACACATAACATAGAAGGATTTATTCTTCTGAGTGGCTCCTTCCTTCTTTCTCTCTCTGCTTCCTGGCTGACGTGAGCTGAGGAGTTTTCCTCCACCGTGCCCTCCCACTGTACTGTTTTTTCTATGAATCCAGTCAACTATGGACTGAACAGTCTAAAGTTGTGAGCTAAAGTAAGCCTCTCCTCCTTTAATTTGTGAATGTTGGATAAATTGTTTTGGCAAAAGTGACTAATAACAACATGCTTCCTGATGAAAGGTTGGACAAGTCATTTGGGGAAAGAGAAATGCTCACCATCATCTCCATTTCCCATGAACACCAACAGTGATGCCCTGTCCATTCAAAGAGTCCCCAGCCCTCTGACAATGAACATTCCTGACCATCTACAAGACTCTGTTCCATGTCACTAAAAGATAAATTCAGCCAAGTTTAGAGTAAGAAAGAAACAGATTATCTGTAATCTCACTGCTCACAGATAGTCATTTGGAAGCATTCCTGTCCAAATATATGCATTTTGATGAATAATTTTTACCTTAAATGATTTTCATATGAAATCTATAGCAAGCAGGTAATTAAAACCCAGATAATTCAAGCAAAGGTAGAAGTGATTATTACCCAAAATGTTTAACAATCTAGAAATTAGTAGGCTAGGGCTGGAGGTTTGGTGTAGTTAAGTGCTTCAATTAATTTCCTTGCTGCTCAGAGTACGTCCTGTGTCTATATAGAGGCCCTGGATTTTAGAGGCATTCTCTCATCTGGTATGTGCAAGACATAAGGCACGGCCTTCATACTCTTTCATTTAGGCTCTTTTATGCTGACGAGCACTTTGCAACTACAAAGAAAAGAGTGAAATGGAAGGCTATGAACTTCATCAATATTAAATATTAATTCCTTACAGATTAAGGTACAATTTTCTATTAAATGTTAAATGCATTCTTACAGCATCCCCGAAGGGCAGGTAGGATACCTCCTCTTTATTTATCGAAAAGTAGATAAACCACCAGGGGCAGTGGCTTCCTCCATATGAAACAGCGGAAAAATGAGGAATGACAAGCTAGGCCTTGAGAGCGCTAATGCTCCAACTCTCACTTTACCCCTCCTGCATTTTCCAGATGCTCCCAGAACAACTGAAATTGTGCCAATCTCTGCGGACACAACATTGGTACAATTTGTTCCCACCTTTAAGGTCCTCACTTCACAGCCGGACTTGGTAGATCGAAAGTAATTGTAGCACAACAGAAAAATAGAGTAATTATAACCAACAGCAACACACAGTATTCTTTTCATTCACAAACTTGAATTCTTTCATTGTTCAAACAAGCAAAATAGTTTCAACTGTGGTTAACCTTATGGTTATAAAAATTATTTTAAGAACAAACATGAGTGATAAATGCAATGGGAAGAATGGAAAGACCCTCTGTGGCTCCTAGGCTTTTGTGAGGCCTCCCTTAGAAGTCTGCCTTATTAAATGCTCAGTCCCAAAGACACCTAGATCAGGAATGAAAGCTCCTGGGCTTGAGCTTTGGCTTCTCTATTCCTCTTTTACCAAGAATGCTTAAATAACCACAAGACAAAAACAAGAAAAATTGCAATATTTCTATGATGCTCATCTAATTCTGCTGATAAGGATTTTTTATAGATAATTGGGATGGATACTTGTTTACTTTGAAAGATAAAGCTTCTTAGTCTATCAGCATTAGTGTTGACATTGGCTTTATTCCTTTATCCCCTCGAGACACTCAGGAAACTATAGGTGAGAAGGCTGATTTACTGAGGTAATCTCTTAATTCCTGATCCTTCACAATGTGTAATAAAATAGTATCTACCTTTAACAACTCTCTTGTTAAAGACCCTGGGACTTGAAACAGTGTAATATAAAAACAATTCATTATAGTTCCACTGAAGCAGACTTTTTATTGTGGAATTAAATGTAATGTCCTGGTTAGATTTTCAAAATCTTATCACAGACTGCAGGTTGATTTCTGAATCAGCTTATGAAAAAGTAACAAAGTCTCTGAGGGCAACTAATAGACTATTAGGCTGAGAGTAGAAATCAAAGTCGAGATGTCTCAGACTTCAGTAGAAACCAAAAAGCAGCTACGTTTACCCCTGGTACCACTTAGTACAGCCATCCAGGTTGGCAATAACTGTGCAGGGCCTGGCTAGTCCTGGTGCAATATTCCGCATAGAAAATAGATTCACACTTTTAAATACTGTTCTAATAATGATGTTTATTGACTCTAGAGCAAGCTTCTGTGATTTGACTTTGTCTAGAAATCATATCAAGGTGCATATCATACACCTTTTCAACTGCCAGTTTCCTGGACAAGGCCAGTTACCAAGAGTTCCAGGAACTAATGGTACAATGCAGTCATCTCACTGCAACAGTTCCGGGGGAATCAGAAACAAAATGCTGTATGTGTTGAGAACTTGCTCGGGACAGCAAATAAAAGGATGCCTAAATAAGATGTTTTCAAGATTCAAGAGCAGTTTTCAACATTTAAGACTGGAGCAATTCACCCAAAGAAAGTATCTATGGTAGTTATAAGTCCAGAAGTCAGATGGACCTGGTTTGTATCTCAGAGCTACCATAGAACACTTACTGTTGTTTTCCCCCCCCAAAGTCTCAGATTTTCTATATGTAAGATAGGGGTAATAATGAACCCTTTCTTATAGAGTTAGGGGTACGAATTGTTTTGGCTTAGAACTCAATTTTTCCCTAAAAGTTTCATGTGTTCAGAACAGGGGTTTTAGAAGCTGATTAAACTACTGATGTGTCCATAGGTAACGGGGTGGCTAGAAGGTAGAGTGTGGTTAGAGATGAGTCACAAGGAGTACGATCGGGAAGGTATGTTCTGGTCCCTAGATCCCTCCGCTTATTTTCTAGCTCTCATGGGTTGAGCCACTTTTGCCCACCACACCTTCTCACCATGCTATTTCTACTTTATGGACCATGCATAGAGGGAGACTTCTGAAATCATGATATAAAACAAACCTTTCCTCCTTTAATCTGTGGGTACTGGATATTTTGCCCGAGCCAAAGGACTGTGACAAGGCTCGCCACATGCTTCACCTTCACATACATTATTTTCAATTTAGTCTCATCATATCTATTTATGTACTTTTATCTTTGTTAGTTTACTAATGAAGAAAGTAACACCTCAATAACATAAGCACTTGACCGAGGTTCTATAACAGGAAATAGTAGCACAGGCATATACTCCCAGGAATGTGAACTCGAATCAGTGTTTCCAATTAAATTTTTTTGCAGTCTTGAATGTATGCTGTTTCTAGCATACAGAAAGCATTTACTAAATATACATCATAATTGTCACTATCACCATTTTTCTGCCGCTGTCACCAATATTTCTACCACTACCTGTAGCCAATATTACAATTGCTTCTACCATGGAAATGACTGTGCCAGGGGATGTGACATTTGTTTGTTTGTTTTTTTAAATATAGAAACATTTAACTTTCATTAGAGTTTTCTAACCAATTTTATTGCATGGTTTAATATTAGTATGTTATGTATTGCTGAGGAGAGCTTTCCAAGAAAATATGGTCACACAAATAGGTCTATATTTATTCATATTCCTATATTATCCTTAGCTGCAAGGTGAAAGGAAATAAAAGGGAGTGGAAGATGTATTTCTAATATTGAAAAATGAAAACCACCATGAAGCACTGGGGAAGTCCATTTACTTCATCCCGGAAATCTGGCAGTCAATGTCTGGTTCTGAGGAAAAACTAGAAATTCATCACTCAGCCTCAGGAGACCTACTTTACTTACATATAATAAAATGTCAGGTCTCTTCTAACTGTAATATTCTGTAAATCTACAGAACTTTCTTCTTATAATAAAGACATAAGTGTAAGTAATTCGCTACGAAGCCCACAGCAAGTTAAGAAGTAGACTCTGAGGGGGGCTTTTCTTCTAGTTTATCTACTTATTTTCTAATTAAACAAGAAAAATGATAGTCTCCCTAGAAATTTCCTTTGGAATCCTGGAATTCAAGTGCAGGTCATTGCACTCTATATTGGTTTTTCAGAAATCATTCTAATGAGCCCGAGGAAGAGTGCATTTTTCTCATCCAGGAAAATTTCTCTGGAGTTCTTTGTATTCTAACATAAACTTATTAACACTGAAAACTGTATGAACAAATTAACACTTCTTTGAATACCTTCCATTGGAAGCGAGTTTTGGAATTTACCAGAGTTTTCTCTGTAAATATTAAGTCATGCATTCCAAAGTTCAGACAACACTCATCTCTTGACTTCAGAGCTGCAAACCCAACTGTATATAGATACTTTGCTGGGAACATTGCATGGGTGCCACAAAGCCCAGTCTCAAACTCAATAAATCGTTAAAATTTCTTCCACTTTATGTCACTGTCACTGGCATTTTCCTAATTACAAGACCAAAACCCAGTTCTTTGTCTCCTGCTTCTCTCTCTCCTTCATAATCTCTCTTTGCAATATCCAAAACTGTCAGTTTTATCTCCTAAACATTTCTTAAGTGTTCTTCTCTCCATGTACCATGGCTTGAATGTGCCCCGCTCCCAGTTTTGTGTATTGGAAACTTAATCTCCTAATTCATATATGAATGGTACATGAAGTGGGGCTCTCTGGGTATTTAGGATTAATAAAGTCCTGGGGGTGGAGCTCCCACAATGTCAGTAGTGGTTTTGTAAGAACAAGAAGAGACTTCCTCTGTCTTGCCTGTGATGCTATTTCACAATGTGAAAAGAAGGCCCTCGCCACATGCCAAACAGGTCCTATCCTATGGTCTTGGAGTTAACCCCTGGAACCATGAACCAAATAAACTTTGATTCTTCATGAATGACTCAGTCTCAACTATTTTGTTGGTAGCAACAGAAAATGTAATGAGGTACCACCCCTGTTCTCTCCTTCCACCACCTACCACTCAGATGCCTGTAAGTCCTTCTAACTAGTCACTGCCCTCTAGTCTTCTATCCCTTAGACCTATGTTTTCCATCTTCCCCACAGTGGCAGCTAAAACAACAACCTCTCCTGCTAATGCCTCACAATCACTTAAAAACCATGATATAGAACTCACGGACCTTTGCACCCTGACTTCAGTCTACATCTGTAGTCTCACATTGCTGACTTTATTTTTTTTCTTTTTATTGAGTTTATTGGTACACTTTAGGTACACAATACAGTTATATTCATTATTGGGATCCTGTACCTTTACATAATAGGTCTTGATTCTCATTTTTTCCCCTTCTCCCTGCCCTCCCTTCACCCCCTCCTTCCCTCCCCATTTACGAACACTTTATTTCCATTTTTTCAGTTTCTCAGATTTTTTTCCTCTCCCTTATTACCTTTCCCCCACCCTTCCCACTTTCCTTACACCTTTAGCCCTTTACTTCCTATTACACATTATTAATTATCTCATTAGGATCCTATGTACTATTATAAATTTTTCACACCAGAGAAACTATTCGGTATTTCAGTTAAAGAAATCTCTGTATGAACATTGAAGATAGGGAATCCTAAAATAAAACTAAAAAGGAAAGTAAAAGAGAAAAGGCAATGATGTAAGATTAAAATAATCCTTAATTCTGAAGATGAAAATGGTCCCTTAACATATTTAAATTGCTTCTTGCTCTTGTAGTCTTATCTTATTTTTTTTCATTATTTAGAGAATACTTTATTAGTTTCTGTAATCCAACCCATGTAGATATGACCTTACATATTTAATACAGTGAGTTACCCCTGTACAAATGGAAAAAAATAAAAATAAAAAAATTAACATTTCTAGACCAATATGGCCCAGAGCCGCCATTGCTCCAGCACCAGGAAGGTAGCCTGGGCTCACTTTATCCTAAAGCAGCATCCGGATGCCTCTTTGCCCAAGTCTGCTGTGCTGCAAAGCCTGCCGCTATTGCTACATCTGCTCATCTACCTTGCCGGCTCTTCCTCATTATTTAAAAGCCTCATTTCAAGGAGTACACCCTCCAGGAACAAAAGTATAAAAAGAGCAAATTAAATAGAAACCACAATGTTTCAGGCCATATTCTAAACAAATGAAAGATATTAACTCACTTCGTTCTTTCAATGAGTAGATGATTGAGCATTATTTCTATTCTTATTTTATGGATGGGAAACTAAGGCATGAAAAGACCAAGTGACAAAATACCGAGTGCTGCAGGTTGCATGGGAACTTAGGATGCAGAGTTTGGCTATAAACCACCCATCACATCTCCTCCATGGGGTCTTCCCTGAACTCTGCCATCACTTCACGTACCCTACGGTTGAGACACAGTTACTGGCAGATCCAGATACCTTGATTTTCATTATTGTTATGGGGCATACATACCACCATATCACAAAATACAGTGCCAACAGCACCTTCATAGAATATTCTAGTAAGGGGGTTGAAAACTGGAGAGTTTGAATCACTTCCTCTCTTAAAATCATCCCCAAAATGCAAAGGCTGTACCTCATTCCATGTGTATTGTACTGCAGTAGGACTCTGCAGTACTGACTGCCCTATGGTGCAGTCTATCTAGCCAATGGAAGAGACTAACCTGGCAATGTGTCTATGGTGCTTAGTCTCACATAGTACAATAAATGCTCAAAAATATGCCCCTAGTATTTTTATGGTTGTCCTTTTTACCAATTGGTACAGAAAGAGTAAACAAGACCTAACTAATTTTCTATTCACTAAGAAGAAAGAAAAAGAGAAACAGCAAACCATACCACTAGGTCCATGACACACAAGGTCTTTTGTAATCAGGCAAAGAATAATTTAGGAGGAAATAAGAAGTTTGTGGTTTCCAATTCCATGTTCTTTGGGGTTTGTATTAGGTAAACCACAGGGGAAGAAAAGACACATACATATTTTTATTCGAGCAGCCCTGTTCCTGAGGAGAGTGGCGCCTGCTGAAGTAACATGACCCCAAGTACAGAAATTGGGAGGATTAAAGATTTAAAAGCTGAGAGCCAACAGAGTTGTAGTACTATTCAGTCTCAGGCCTCAGAACAGCAGAAATAAGAGGGATCTACCTGAGCAAGAAGTAAGCGTCAGACTCTGGAAAAGATGACCTACAAGAAAATTAACATCATGAGGAATGCATTCAAGTCCTTCATAGGAGAAATGACATCTTGAACATCCGATTACATAACTTCAAAATCCAGCTTTTTATCATATTTCTGATTTTATATGCATTGTTTATTGAAACCAATTATGTAATTTATGTGTGATCTAAGAGTCAATCTGAATTATTTAAATTGGAAGTTTTTCCTGGTGTGCATTAGTTCATAATCCCCAGCCACCAATGACCAGGATAAAGGTGATCCAGTGATGTTCTCTTCAAGTGGGGAAGGCAGTGCTGTCACAGCTAGAGCAGCAAAGACGGCAAATGTCAGAGGAAGCAACAAGAACTGTGATGCAGGGCACAAAAGAGTAGCCACACTTTTCTTCATAGTTTTGTGTAAGCATTTCGAGTTCCTGTATTAGAAAAACTATTATTTCCAATTATAAGTGTTTATATGTGTGCTTTCTGCCACCCCTGTCTATACAGGGGTCTCATTCAAATTTTGTTATTAGAATTAGCACGGAACAGACAACAGATACAAACCTGATGAATGGAAAGAAAAGGAGGGAGGCAGGGAAGAAAGAGGGAAGAAAAAAGTCAAGGAGATGGAGGAGAGAGAAGAAAGTTGGCTAAGACGATCACAATATTTACCAAATTAAAATTAATTCAAATTGATGCAGATTCCAAACTTGCAATGGCAACACAATAAAAATAATTGTGTAAAGGTACATCTTTCCACAAAAAAGTGAGTGCAGACTGTGTGTCAGCACCATGTTACTTCCTAACCCGAGGTGCTTCTGTGAGTTCCAAAGATCATGTGCTTCAGTATCCGAAAACAAGACAAGAAAAACAGCTCAACCCTGTCCATTTAAAGGATATTTAAGAACTTACGCTCACCACAATTCTACAATGTAAACTAGTAAAAAATAGTCAATAGTTTTTTTAGTCATTTCAATAGTATAATACAAAATACATGGAAACCCTTGGCGTAGTCTGACAGAATAACAGCACTCCAAATGAAGGATGGTTGTGCTTTCTTTGTAAAAGGTAGTCTGTCAGAGAATTGGGTCCCATTTTATGCCCAGTAGACAATGACCGATTTGTTAATTTGGTTTTTCAGCAAATATTCTCTGAGTACTCAGACCGTGCAGTTATTTTTTCTAAATGCTGTTAATAAACATGAACATGATAACTATACTGCATATTCTCATGGACTCTCTGGTCTTGTAGGCTGAAAGACATCAAACTTTTAATTAAAGTATAATTGCTAATGGCAAATAGGGGAGTATGAAATAAAGAAGAAGTATCCGGAAAGTTAGTGAAATAATATACATATATGTTATGAAAAACTGTGTATGTTTGTCCTGGAGAGAATAGGGAAAATCATAAAAATGTTCTGGAACAATTAAATGCACAGATTCTTATGTTAGACAAATTTAGGATAGCCACAGAGTGCAAACAGAGACCAAAATGTGGCTGTCACGAGGAAGTAGGGTTAAGGTTAATGCAAAGGAAGATAATTTCATTGTTGACCTTCAAATTCAAGTTCTTGCCACATTTATGAAGATAATTTATGTTGCTGTCTGACCGTAGACTAGCTTTTCCAAATCAAATCCAACAAGTCTGTTTCCCAGTTATTCTGTGGTGAGTTGGCTATCTTGTTCCATGTTAAAGTCTCTGTAGCATTAGCTACTTTTTTTTTTTTTATTTTGTGGTTCTTCAAAATCCCTGTGCCTCAAGGAAACTCGTCACTGCTCCATCCTGGTGGAGATCCAGAGGCATCCTCCTAGAAACATCCCAGAATTCCGTTCCTCTAGTTCTTCCTGGGTAGTCTTCCTCTCTTCCCTGAATTCATCAGAACTCACTTACACATTGTCTTGCCTCAGTTTACTGTAACCTCCTGATGCCTTTTTATAATCTTAGTATATTCCCAGAATCAACTAGAACCTTAATCTCCTGATAATCAGGAATTAAATCTGTACAGCCAGCTCTCCCCATGAAATGTTTGGCGAATCTAGGGTCAGAGTCACAATCTACCTACCTACCTTGTATAAAACAAGGGTGCTGCTTAGCTTTCTCTGCAACCTGGGCTTATTTATTATTTTTTTTCAGAACCATCTGGCTTAGATATCATTCCTGCTCTACTGAGAGAGTAAAAGCAGTGACAATTTTAGCTAGAAATAAATTCAGAAGAAGAAATAGAATATTAAGTTACATCTATAGAAAAGTGTATATTTATTTATTCCTAAACAAATATTTATCAAGCACCTACTACATGTCAAACATCATTCTATAAACTGGGAATATAATAATGGGTCAAAGAAAACATTCTCTGTTCTTGTGGTACTAATAGCCTATGCTAGCAAAAAAGGGAGTGTACGTACACACATATTTCACACAACTATATGCAGCTTTACGGATACCTAAGAAAGTGTAAATATTTAGTATATAATTTGTTATGTTTTTATGAATGTGCACACCTGCAAAACTAATATCACAATCAAGATAATTTCCTGCAGCCCTTAATGATTTCTCTGCCCAGGCCCCTTCCAAGTAACCATCAATCTACTATCAACATTTTTATTTGTAGTTTTGAGTTCATGTAAATGAAATTATAAAGCATGTGCACATTTTATCTGGCATAATTACCTCAAGATTCATGCATGTTGTTGCACATAGCAACAGTTTATTTCTCTTTGTTGTTGAGTAGTATGTCATTAGATGCTGATAGTCAAGAAATACTATAAAAGTGAAATAAATAAGTCACACATATAAATACCGAATAATTTCTCTGGTGTGAATAAACTATAATAGTACATAAGATCCTAATGAGATAATTGACAGTGTGAAATAGGAAGAAAAGGGCTAAAGGTGTAGGGAAAGTGGGAAGGGTAGGGGAAAGATAATAAGGGAAAAGAAAAAAAATATGAGAAAATTTTAAAAAATGGAAATAAAGTGTTTGTAAATGGGGGTAAAAGGGAGGGCAGGGACAAGGGGAAAAAAATGAGAAACAAGACCTGTTGTGTAAAGGTACAAGATCCCAATGATGAATGCAACTGTACTGTATCCCTAAAATGTACCAATAAACTCAATGAGGGGAAAAAAAAGAAATACTATAAATCATGGCAGCAGTTTCATCTACATACTGATGACCATTTGAGTTGCTTCCAGTTTGATGCTAATAAAAATAAGGAAGTAGATAGACAAATATGAATATGGATGGTATATATTGTATATGTACATCTGTATCTCTATATACACAAACGTATACAAATTCCCGATAGATTAAATCAGACACTCCTATGTGTCTCCATTCACAATTTGTATTCTCTAGCATTTCCATAGGCTCTCTTGCAAGTTCTAAGTGGAAAGGGGTTGACAGCAACAGATTTGGGAGGCTGGGAATAGGATTCAAGCATTAGGCAGGAAATTTTGCTCAATAATCTCAACAGCATCTTTAAACAAAGAGAAAAGACGTGGATCTTCTCCTCTGCTCATTAGATGCCTTTAGAATATGTTTTCAAAGCACCCAATACATTGCTTGCCATAGCAATTTGCTCCCAGTGTAGTTAAGAATATCTCCCAGAGCTCCAAGATCACAGATACTGATTTATGTGATTAGACAAAAATGCATTTTGCAATCATTATAAGAAAGTTCCATGAAAAACAAAGCAAAACAAAACTCCTGCAACATACCAAAAGAGCACTCAAAACTGAAAAACAGCATACTCAATGAAAAATCAGTTACAGTGGGCATACACAGGTAGGCCCTCTCTGTCCCTGGTAGAGGCAGAAGCATTCTGATCTTCCTGCTGAATTTGAAAGATGTTGTAATTGGAATGACAGATTATGCAAACTAAGTGAATCAAAGGAAATCACTGGCAAGGACAAAGGCCAGACAGCCTTAGCCATGGTTCTGCTTTCCTTGATGGTTTTTGATTTACCCATTATCTCTGGGAGACATCTCGACACCACGGAAAGCGATGGCAAACTAAAAAGTACATATCAAGACAACTATTTTTTTCTTCAAAAATTAAGATATTTCTCAGAAAGAGAAGAGTGGAAATGAAAACAGAGTGCTCGAACATGCATCTTCTCAATCTTATTAAATTTACAGCATGAGAAATGTTTTCTTTGCAAGCGTATAATGGCAAAAATCACAACAGTAGACTTCTCAGGCAGGAAATGACAACAAAAGAAAGAAAATACACAAAACACAAAATGTTGTCCGAGGAATTAAGAAGCTTTCTTGGACAAGTTATGTGACAATAAAATATTAATATGTGCTCATCTGTCATGTGTTAATTAGCAGAATAAGCTGTAGGAAGTCCGGATTCCCATGCAAATGTTAATTAGGTCATAATTTATGTTAAGCATTTCTAAGTTTAGGAGCACTGTGTCTCATTTAGCAGCAGTTGAACTTTAGAAATAATTTGCATGTGCAACTGCTCGTTTTCAATTTTAATATGACAGTCGCTTCATTTTAATAAATACAAGAAAAATGCATTTCAATAACAGCAAATTCAGAAGTAATTTGATCACAGCCAGAGCTTTTCCTTAGACATGGGAACCGTCCTTTTACCACCAGCCAGGTTAAAAATTATCTGCAGGAGATACTTCTAAGAGACCTGAGAAACAGGGTAGGCACTCTGAGAAGCTGGAGCAGGAGGATTGCAAGTTGCAGCCCAGCCTGGGAAGTTCAGCAAATTAGTGAGACTCTGTCTCCAAATAAAAAGTTAAAAAGGGGTCTGGGGATATAACTCAATACACAGGCCCTAGGTTTGATCCTGAATATTCGAGCCCATGTGGGGGTGAGAACCAAGAGAGCTCTTCCAGATACCCAGCTGTTTCTTTTTCTTTTTCTTTTTTCTTTTTGAGAAAATTTGCCCCTGGCTGATTTTCACACACTTGAGTTTGGCCATTCTTCTGTCCCACTGACTTCTGCAGTTGCTTCTATGGATTGCCACAGACTTAACCACACAGCAACCTTTGGCCATTTCTCTCCCACTCGCGTCCTCTTTCTATGTATTTGACTTTCATTTGTTAAAAAAAAAAAAAATCTTTAAATTTTCAAATTGAATTTTTCTTCTGATTTAGGACAGAAAATGATACCCACTACTAGTCTGAAATCCCTATGAGCAAACTGAGATTGGAAAGATAGGAAGTCCTTACCCCAAGAAAGCTTCAGAAAGGACAATTCTTGTGTCTTCAGGTTTGTGTGAAGCTTTTTAGTTACTGCTACCTTGATTTAGGGCGAGTTTTTTTTTTTTTTTTTTTTGATTTCAAATTGTTTTTCTTCTGATTTAGGACAGAAAATTATACCCACTACTAGTCTGAAATCCCTATGAGCAAACTGAGATTGGAAAGATAGGAAGTCCTTACCCCAAGAAAGCTTCAGAAAGGACAATTCTTGTGTCTTCTCAG
>NW_022900940.1:2283918-2292073 GCF_012274545.1 Fukomys damarensis | reverse complement strand
TGTAACAATTCCCAATTTGAAACTATACTACAAAGCCACTGTGATAAAAACAGCATGGTACTGGCAAAGAAATAGGCCTGAGGATCAATGGAACAGACTGGAAGACACAAAAACAAATGCAGATGTACTCAGCTACCTCATCTTTGACAAAGGAGCTCACCATCCTCAGTGGAGGAAAGATAGCCTCTTTAATAAATGGTGTTGGAAAAACTGGATATCAACCTGCCACAGATTAAAATTAGACCCTTATCTTTCGCCATGCACTAAATTAAAATCCAAATGGATTAAAGATCTAAATATGAAAACAGAAACATTAAACTTGCTGGAAGGTAAGTTAGGCAGAACTCTGGAAGACATTGGTATAGGAAAAGAATTTATGAACAAATCCTCAGTAGCACGGGAACTAGCAGAAAGAATCAACAACTGGGATCTCATCTTACTAAAAAGCTTCTGTACTTCAAAAGAAACCATTAGCAGAACTAAGAGACAATCTACAATGTGGGAAAAAATTTTTACCAGCTGTACCTAGGGCGAGTTTTTCACTCTTCTCAGGCCATAAACTGCTTCGGAGGTCTGGTGAAGCCAGTGAATCCCCTCCCAGAAAAATGTATATAAACCTTAAAATTAAATACAGGTATTCAGGCTTGGTGGTGCATGCCTGTAATCTTACACTCTGGGAGGCAGAGGCAGGAGGACTACAAGTTCAAATTTGAAATATGCAATTTAGGAATTTAGCAACTGTGTAATCTCAAAATTTAAAAAAAATTAAAATAAAAAGGGATAGGGATGTAGCTCAGGGCAAAGGCTCGGGACTCACTCCCCAATATGACAAATCAATGAATAAGAGATTGAACATGAAACTAGAGTAAAACACTCGGTTTAAAGTACATGCAGTCATGACACATGCACCTCCTTGTGGATTCGCTGAGGGACCCAATCCAGTGGGCCTGCTGGCCGCTATGAAGGAGAAGTCCTACAGTATGCCTAATTCATACTGCATGCTGTTGGTCTAAACAGGACGAAAGTACCAGGCATTCCTAATGGTGACACAATCGCAGAACTTTAAAAAGATTGTTTTCATCAACACTTCACTAATTTAAATTTTACATTTTCAGTGTGAAATAGCATTTAGGAAAAAAAAAATCATCACTCTACTCTCAAAAAAAAAAAATCATCACTTTCTACTTCCTGTTCGTGTATATACACTTTTTAAAGATATTTGTGATCATGGTGCTTGCCGAATGTATTGTGTCTTCAATGGTTTTCTATCATCAGGAGCAGCAATATTTGAAATATACTCTGAGAGACCCTCATGGGCTCCAGAAAGGTGACATAGCTTCAGGGATTGAGGCACAGGAAAACCCAGCCCCTACCACCCAGCAGCTCTAAGCTTGTTTTACATATGGGATTCCAAATAACTTTTCTTTTTAATGTGAGTTTGCTGCCAACATTTAAAAATCCTAACTTAGAAATAAAATCCCAGATTTCAAACTTCTCTCAGGCAATGCTGGCGAAGTTTAGATATAGCCGCCACTCACTGGAGCTGAGCCTGATTTTTATTTGGATACAATGATCCTCACTCCAAAATCATTTTCCTTTTAGGTTGCTTGCCTGATCTCTGTGGGCAGTTGAGTTGGCAGGCACCGATTAGATAATAAAACATCCCCACCCCCAGCTTATCACGTAAGACTCAACAACTCAACCCTTCCACTACTTTGTAAACTTCTGATATCACCATTGCCTCAGTACAGGAATTGGTAACTTTTCCTTCTGTGAGGCTTTTCTTCCCCTCATCCAACCTATTAGGACTGTTTCTCCATTACCTTTCTTCTCTTAACCAAGCTGTATGTATACTTCAAACCACAATTAACATACTCCCTCTGGGATTAATACGTATATTTTCCAAACTTAAGTATCTTCCTCCACTGTTAGGTGTGGTTAGCAGAGCACAGGGATATCAACAGTTTGTCAAGATGAAACTGAGGGTCTTAAATATACATAGAAAGTCATCATTGCCTTGCTGACTTGATTTGATCTCATTGTTGGGGATGTTTTGTGTTTGGTGCTTGTTTGTTTAGTGTTCATTTCCCCAAGAACACAGTATTCTCCAGAAGTCACAGAATAGTCATTCAGAGCCTGTACATTATTTTACACAACACAAAAGCTGACTTATTGAACCGTATTTCTGGTGTCTCCTGAAAATATCTGTACAGAATCACTACACTGGGTCTGAATCCCCATGTGGCAACTATTGGCTGAAAATGAGTGGGTGCCACCTCCCCCAACAGAAGTATCTGAACTCCAGTCAAGCCTGCTCCCTTTCTAATCTTGTTCATGTAAATACCATTTCTGTTGGACCTCACGTGCCTACATGAATTCCCATTGCCTTTTAGCTATTCTCAGCAAAAAAACTACTCCGTGGCGCTGCACATAATTCTGTTCCTCAGAACTTTCACTTTTTCCCATTCTCCCTGAGATGCACAGACCGAATTAAATGTGGAATTCTCAGTTTAAAGGTATATACAGAGAAATTTATCAAGCCCCGTATTTTTTGAAAAAGTTAGTTTATGTCATTTTCACAATCAAGATGCAAAACCCAACGATTAACCTGAGACTCAATGAGTGTTCCTCTCTAGCTCTGGCACATACCATGATGAGACAGGCAGATTCACACACAGAATGCCATGGAGCTTTCTACTGGGAAGAATTCCACAGTATTTTTACTGGCTGCTGTGCACTCAGCTTAAGCAGACACTTCCTATAGCTATATAAACAAAGCTAAGAAAAAGACTGAGAGACAGAGGAAGAAAATAGAGACGGGGGAGGAATGCAGAATACTTAAAGAACATACAGATGGAACACATGTGAGCCCATGTCAAACTACTACGGGATCAAGTTGAGACATCCATCCCAGCAAGATGGTTCATGGCAGTGAAGACTTAAGGAATCCTCATGTTCATTAGGTAGAATCTACTAAGGACAGCAGCCAAATGCCAGCTAATTTAATTATCCACGAACCCATTTAAAGAAGAAATATTGCCCAATAAAATTATACAGCCTCTCTCTAGCCCACCCAGCCAACTCTTTTATCTTTTCTCTAGGGCACATGTACCTGATATCTGTGACAGAAGTCCTCAGCATTGCAGAGAACTGACCAGTGTCTTCACATTCACCAAGCCCAGAAGAATATCATTCATAAAGAAATAAAAGGTTTACTGCAAAATCACAATATAGGAATTTCTAGCAAAGAGCTCACAATTCGCTGGTCTAGAATAGTCCCAACACTTGTCTCCTTGGCATAAAATTGTACCATTCTGTCTCTATTTCTTCAAAGTAAAGTGCCATGGCTTCAAGCACTGTATTTCAAAATAAAAATATCCACCCTCCCTGGGTAAAAGTTGAACTGGCATCAGTCATGGGTAAACTAAGCACCTTCCCATATGTGTTCTCTCCATCAGAACCAGCAGGTGTAAGAGCCCTAGTGAAGGGACAATGGGCAGCTGGGGCCGCTGTGGCTATGCAATGACACAGGAAAGAGCCAACTGCAGCGATCAAGAGGGTACGGAAACTTAGACAGGTGACAGCTCCAGAAGGAGGAGGAGATTCTGAAAGATTACCTTCTCCCCCCGCCACAGAGCTGCAGTGATGGACTTTGAGGAACTGAAGCATGTAGGCTGCAGAAAACTCATTACGGAGGCATCAGAGGTGAGCTTCTCTGCTGTGGTGTTCAGGGTGGCGCGTTCACTCCACTGGCTTTGTTGTCTTGGGGATCGGTGGAGTATATTTCTGTGTGTGTCTGGGTGGGTCATGCAGGCACACCTTTGGGGTCTCTGCTGTGCCTCTTTGTCACTGTTCCCCTCTTCAGCTTCCTGGCTGTCATGAACTGAGCGGCTTTGTTATAGCCCGTGACCATCTGCCATAACATTCCTGCCCTGGAGCCAGCCGACAATAGACCAAATACCTTAGATCACGAGTCAAATAAACCTCTACTACTTTATATTGTGGGTATCAGGCATTGTCCCTCAGCAAGAAGAAATCGGATTACATCTTCCTTCCCAGTTTTGCTCTTGTGAGCCTTAAGTACCAAATGAACAAATCCCTGAGCATTCAGGAGCAAATCCACACTTGAGTTTGAAGAGTGAGATGTAAATTCTTGGCCAGTTCACAGCCAGTTCCCCAGGCAAGGTAGCCAGGAACCAGCCTAGGGAGCACCACGGCCTCACAGGAACAGACTTATTTGCACCCAGCAATTTAGACTCTGGTGCTTTCCTAAGTAAAAACAATTACATTCACTCTATCGCAGCACTTAGGTTAATAATTCCCTACAGATTTAGTTAATCAAAGAAGCACACTTTGCAAAAGACCTTATTTCCGCTGAATCTTTAACTGATTTAGCTAGGGCTGGCCCTTGGCTAAACTGTGGACAAGATAAAGATCATCGTCAGGATCTTTGTCTCAGTTTGGCTCACTGCATACCAGGCCCCCTTTGTCATTGACCCCAAATCCTCAGATGCTCCAGTCCTTTAAAATGTAAAATGGGATAGTCCTTGTGCAGAGCTTATGTACCTCCTCTATATGCATTAAATTACCTCTAGATTATTTAAAATATCTAATACAATGTGAATGCTATGTAAATCATTGCTGTGTTGTACTGTTCATGAAATAATGGCCAGAAAAAAGTCTGTGTTAGTATAGATGTAATTATTTTTCTAAAACATTTTCAATTCTCTGTTGTTTGAATCCATGGATGTGGAATGCACAGATATGAAGGGCTGATTGTAAAATTGCCCCTGGCTGCCACAAAGGTCAGGGTCTTCCCAAAGCCCCTCACTTGAGTCTACAGTCTCTATGCAGCATTTTCCCTTTTTGCTCTCCAAACTCACCTGTCCTGTGGTCTCCTCTCTCAGTGGTCGATAGTTTAACTTATTAGAGGGTAGGACAGTAAGCTCTGGGGGAAGACTGCCTGAGTTCAAATCTTACCTTTTCCTGTTACGCACAGGTTCTTTGACCACTCTGCCTCAGTTTCTTCATCATTAAAATCAGTGCCAATCCTACAGAGTGGTTGTGAGGAACAAATGTGTTTTTGTGTGGGGCTGGCCAAGTGTTCAGTAAACCTAAGTATTATCTCCACTGTTATAAATGGCACTGGATACCATGGACTTCCCAACACATGGTTGACTTCCTAAACCCATTAGCATGAAGATTCTCCAATCCTTTTTCTCAGTTCTTGGAGGAACTACAAGGACAGGAAAGGAGGTACTCTGCAGACATTCATACAATAAAAGTGATAGGGACACTAAATTACTACTTACTCAGAAGTAAGTGAAGATTTTAGGTATAATAACAAACTTCTCCACAATTTACTCCTGTCTTCAGCGATCACTGCATGGCTTCTGATCCCCAAACTTCTCAACTTATGACATTTTTCTGCCATGAAAGGTCATCCTGATAAGCAGTTAGTGACTAAACCCAAAGATACAGGAACCATAGAAAGCATTTCCTATGGCCTGTTCATTTCAAAACAGTCAAACTGCAAAGTTTCTAAAAGTCTGACAACAAATATCAGTACACAGCTTTGTTCAATAGGAAGCAGACAGTTGTACTCTGAGATGTTACTAAAAGTGTATTGCTCTTCATGTTCCATTATTTAAGAACATTTTTCCTTTACCATTGGAATTTATTCCCTGGTATTGTCACTATTAAGAGTACAAAAAAGAGCTAAGGTTGGGTCGTGTCCAAACTCAGATGTACCTATGAATAGCTTAGAGACTCTGCGAACATTCAATGTCCTTTCCAAGACTCAATGCTTCTCTCAGAAACGAGGTGAAGGACACAACAAAGAGGAAAACAATCCCACGAAATTGACCCAAATTTAATATGTTCCAAGGTTGCCGAGTGGATGTTTGAAACGATGAATAGTACTGAACTCTATATACTGCATTTTTCCTATATGTTGTGATATTTAATGTATATATTAGTCATAGAAAGAAATTCGGAATAATTGCAACAATACATTATAATAAAAATGACTTAAAACTTATGAACTGTTTTATCCCTGAAGTTTTCCTTTGATACTTTCCGACCACAGTTGACTGCAGGTAACTGAAAGAGTAGAAAGCAGAACCGCAGGCAATGTCTGTATTGCATATGTGAGAGTGTCTTATAAACAGTGACCACCACAAGCATAAAGACTATTGCTATTATTTTGTAATCACAGTCTTACACCAGGAAGTCTCTGAGATGCATTCCATAGATTGTCTTGCTCAGTGTTCATAACAATAAACTATGACACATGTCATGATTGTCTCTCTGTTACAGAAGAGGAAACCAAGGTGAAGAGGATGTGGCAGACTGCACAATCTCTGAGGCACTTGAGAGACACCGTGGGAAGGATATGGCACTGGATAGTCCTACCACAGAGTACGACCAGTAACACCGAGGACCAGAGAGAAGAAAACAACACACTGACATGCCCTAAAAACCAATCAGAAGCACAGCTAGAAAGCCAGAAGTTCTCAACAGCACCATAAAAAGAGATTCCTCTTCTTCAGGCCGATGGAAGATCAGGCCAAAAAGCAGGGAGAAAACTAATGTGAGGAAAGAAACTTTAGAGAATTTTTAGTAATAGCCCTAGCAAACCTGCCAAGTCAAAGCATTGACAAAGGTTAGGGATGCTGGGCTGGGGATTTAGCTCGAGGGGGGGCACCACCTGCCTTGCAAGTGCAAGGTCCTGAGTTCAACCCCCAGTACTGGAAAAAAAAAAGGATGGATGATTCTGAGATACAGTATAGGAACTTTTGGGAAAAGGCACTCTAGACTCTCAAATGCGTGGGCCTGTGGGATTACAGAAGTTACCCACACACAATTGATGGAAGACAGCAATGTGTCAAATACAAGCAGAAGCATCCCACAGGATAAGGTCTTGCAAGATGATACTTGCCTTCCACAAGATCTGCTCCATATTCCAATAACCAGGGTCAAATTTCAGCATGGTCTGACTACAGAAATACAAACTCTGCTGCACTGGGGAAAAGAAATCGTTCAATAACAACATTTCAGGGCATGGCTTGTAAGTATACGCCGAAACTGAGCCAACATTCCTGGTAGTGGATCTGAGCACCTCGGGACTGGAGAGGAGAAGAAAACACAGGGCCTATCTGGATAAAGGAGAGTTTATTAGTATAGAAGCACTCAGCACACAGGCCAGCCAGAAACACTGAAAATCCAGCCAGCCCTCCTTCTGTACTCCCTACCATGACTGTGAAGAAGAGTTGGTACATGAATATCCTCACTGCTTAGCCTCTTTGGGTGCTCTGTAGCTAAGATGCATACTTTGCTCATTTTCCAGACTTTTTCTATGGGTGTTTAGCTCCGATTACCCACATTGGGAGATGATTTGTCAATGAAACCTTTTTTGACTGCTTTCCCTCCTCCCTCCCTGCTTCCTAAAAATGTTTTCCTCACCACCCAAGGACAATGCTGACTCCCATATCCTTGCGAAGGATCTGCTTGTGGGAACCCAAACCAAGGTGTGAAGGTTAATACTTCATTATTAAGTCTTAAGAGAATTCCTTAACATTTTAATAAATGGAAGAGGGAAATACATCCAGTGTCAGATTAAGATTTTTTTTTTAATTTTATATTTTTAGTACCTGTGTGTCCTACATAATGTTTACATTTCTTGTGGGGAGTTAGTACATGTACATAATACATCTTAATTCCTTTTTTTAATCCTCTTTCTCTTCCCTTCCTGCTCTATCCACCCATCTCTTGACCCCTTTTCTTTTTGTCTTGTTTTCATAGATGTTTGCAATACACTACACGTTTACATTCCTTTTATGGAGTTCGTATATCAACATAATGCATTCCAGTTCCTTTTTTCATCCCCTGTCAAATTATGTAACAAGTGCTATAACTCTAGATCTTATTTCAGTATCTGAACTCAAGTTGAGACTCTATCCACCCATCTCTTGACCCCTTTTCTTTTTGTCTTGTTTTCATAGATGTTTGCAATACACTACACGTTTACATTCCTTTTATGGAGTTCGTATATCAACATAATGCATTCCAGTTCCTTTTTTCATCCCCTGTCAAATTATGTAACAAGTGCTATAACTCTAGATCTTATTTCAGTATCTGAACTCAAGTTGAGAGA
>NW_022900940.1:2263765-2283824 GCF_012274545.1 Fukomys damarensis | reverse complement strand
GAGAGAGAGAGAGAGAGAGAGAGAGAGAGAGAGAGAGATTGAGTAAACAAATGGTAAGATTAACCCAGACAACATCTCAACTCAGAGGATGGTAGACTTTCTCTGTAGAAGATCAGATAGTACACATCTCAGGTCTTGTACACAATTCAGTGTCTGTCTCTGCTACTGAAGTAAAAAAAGTCATCATCTGTCGTAGACCACATATAATAGGTGAATATAGCTTTTTCTTTAATGAAACCAGGCTACAGACTACATTTGGGTACAATTCACCATTCTCTGATACAACAAAAATTAAAACCATACCAAAACTTCAAATAAGTGTAAGAGAGTCCAGAAAAGTTCTAGTTTCTCTGTTGATTATTTTGATTCTTTGTAAAACATACTTTCATAAAATTGATGCTTATATCTTTGGTGCACTCACTTTTCTGAAAGTTTTGCTTAATATTTGGGTGACATTACACAGCACAAATTATTGTGAAATAAAATGCTACACAATAAAGAACAGTAACAGATGCCACAGCTTGAATAAAAATAAAGCAAATATAATAATTCTTCTTTATCCGTGGACTTGCTTGATACAGTTTCAGTTATATGCAGTCAATTATGGTCCAAAAATATTAAATGAAAAATTTAGAAATAGATCAGGCATTTTAAATAATTTTTAGAGTATATTGTTAGAGTTTTCTATTTTTAATAATTACCATTGTTAGCCTCTTTACCACGCCTAATTTATGAAAGAACTTTTATCACAATGTATATTCATGGGAAAGAGGTAGCATATACAGGGTGTAGTACTATACACAGTCTCAGGCATCAACTAAGGATCCTAGAAGGGAGTCTGGGTACAAGAGGGTGCTGTTGTCTATACATTAAAATATCTATGTGAACCTTTGGGAAGAGAAATACAAAGAGAGACAGTAGCCTAGAAAGTAAATTTGGTTTTCCCACATAGTGTGCCTGGCTTTGTTTTCATGCCTGCCAGGAAAGAAAGGGTACACCCTGCTCGCCTCCTATCCTTCTGTCTTGAAGGTTGACATCTCCCACACAGGAGAAATGGCCTTTAATGTGGTCAGTTAAAATTTGCACAGGCACTACACGGGGAGTGATAACTTCTAGTGGGATTGTCCTTGGCTCTAACTAGGGCCACCTACCCTCCCTCTTCAAAAACACACTGCTTCATTTCCGCCATGGTGCCCATCAGGCCTGGAATGCTTATGTGTCTGCAAACTGTCTATCCTACTGCTCCAAAGAGGCCTGAAGACCTTGAAGCAGACCAGAGATGGCTCCTGTAGACTAACAGTTGATGGCTGGTGGACACTCCAGAGATAATCTGATTGTATTTGCCTTGGATGCTTTCGCCAGTCAGTGTTGTCTCTCTAGAGAAGAGTTAAATTGTTGAAGGATGCTAGTGAAGTAGAAGCAAACATTTCCCGTCCAGAGCAAACCAAGGATTCCTGCTCCTGGTAAAGAAAATGATCACTGCTGGAGAGAGAGAGTATAGACCTTTATAAATCCAATTCTCAGTCAAAACAAATGTAAAATATTACCACCCTCTCAATAATTGATGACTCCAGCAAAATATTTGACGTGTACTCCTGTTGTATTTGTGAGTCATGATTTTATTCTTTTGAAAATTGCCCTTTAACACTAGACAAAAGATTCAATCAGACTGAACTAGATAGGAAATTTTGTTTGTTCAATGTTATTCCAGACATGTCCTGGGATCTCAATGTATATTTGTTGGAGAAATTAATAAATAAATTAACAAATAAGATGAATAGAGATGATCAAACAAAATATAAAGCCAGGCGATAAACCCAAATAGAGAATAACATTCAGAAATGCCTTGGAGGAATAAGCAAGTAGTACACTGAATGGTGAAAACACCATGTCTGAGTTATATGATGTTCTTTTCAGAAGATTCCCTTCTTTAATGATCCCAAAGTTTCCATATTAACTGGAGAAAGGTGGCAAAGAATTAAAAGGTATTAGAAGTCTCACAGGAGTATGGAAATGTGAGGATATGCAGGTAAAAGTTAAACACCAAAATATGGTGCTATTAAGAAGGGATTTTTGATAGATTTGGCCCACTTAGAACAATTTTAAGCTGAAAATTCTCCAGCAGATTCATGTGTCATGTTAAGAGAAGATCTCAGTATTTAGAAATAAGAGAAAGAAGAGGTCATAGTGATTTTTTGACATTAACGGGCTGTTAACAATCACTCCAGTAGGGTGAAATTCAGTGCAAACAGCATGTTCAGTGGGGATATTCCATTTCAAAAATCAGGCTGTCATAATATTGAGAGTTAAACAGGTATAAATAATAGCTTTGCACACTTTTCATTTCCAGACACCTCGGTAATTTATGGAGAAAAGACTTCTTAAATCACAACAAAGATGAGGGTTTCGGGAGGCTGTCCTCTGTCAGCTCAAATTGTCCTAGATTGATAGAAAGATATGGAATGCAAAGCATATCACTGTATTGTTAAAGCAATTCATCAACATTTAAAATTGTTTTAGAAGAAAATAAATTACATGGTTTTGTCAATGAGGCACCCGGTGTGTGTTTTTAAATGATAATGTCATTCAGAAAAATAACGCTCTACACCTACATCTAGTTATCCTGACAAAATATTTCCAGGCATCTTTTCAGAGCCTGTGAGCCAGGAAAATCATGATGATAATTTATCAGTCATTTGAGATATAATGACACATACAGTACCAAACCTTAGAGGTTAAAACTTCAGAAGTAACACATCCTGTCTAAACTAGGGTTCCTCAACCTGGTTACAAAGCTGGATAGCAGGTCACATTGGGCCACATTCACACCAATTTGGGCCAAGACAAATCCTGTTGTAGAGGACAGTTTGGAACCATGCTGTGCATTACAGTATGCTTAGCTGCATTGCTGGCCTCTACCATGATATGCTAATGGCCCCTTCTTTCTTCATTAGGACAATCAAAAGAACTCCAGGCATTTCTAAGTGTCCCCTGAAGGGCAAAATGGCACCCCAGCTAAAAACTCTGACCTAAATCCCTATGGTTATAAGTTATTCAAATGCAACTAATAAGTATCTGTGCCAGATTTGAATCCTAGAAGAAGTGTTGAATTTTCTCTCACAGAATTCTAATGGATTTTATTTAAAAAAAAAAAGTGGCAGTCAAAATCTAAATGAATGTAACATATATGTTACTTAGCTCTGATGTGCTAGACACTATGCCAAACCTAGTACCTGTAGTAAGCTGTCAAATCTCCCACAGCAGCCCTATGCGGTAGTTTTAGTTTTCATTCCCATTTCACAGGTAAGAAAACTGGTAGAGAGAATAAATGTTTTACATGAAGTCATCAAAGTGATCAGTTAAAGCTGAGAAGCAAAACCAAGCAGACTAAGACTCCAATGTTTATTCTTGACTAAGAAAGAAATGCTGTGTTTATCTCATTATACAGCTATGGCAAAAGATTCCTGGGCTCACGATTCAAGAATGGTAAGAGGGTCAAGTCCAGCCTACTGCCCGTTTTAGTGAGTGAAGTTTTAGGTAAACATCCACATCTATCTATGTATTGTCTATTCCTGCTGGAACACTGCAGTAGTAAGCAGTGTAGTCCCCGCAAAAGCAGGAGGCCTTGTAAAGGTGAAAAGAATTATTCTCTTATCTTTTCCAGAAAAAACAAAAACCAAAAAACTGTGTCTTGAACTCTGCCTTGAAAGCTGACAAACTGGCTCAGGAAGTGGGAAATGTAAAGCTTGGACTTGGGCTCTGTCCATTTCTGGACCCCGGCTCTTGCCCGCAGGGCTGTGCTGCTTCCCACACAGGAATGACAGCCAGCATGGAATGAGACCTCTCTGAATGCCAGCCGCTCTTCCCAGCAATCGGATGAGTGAACTCCGGGTCGACTCTGTGGGGACGCAGCTTGAACCCCTTCTGCATTCAACGCTACACATAGGGAAGTTGTGTGAGCACACACAGCCAGGGCATAGGGCAAGTGAGATGAGCCAGAGAAAGAATGTCTCACAGCCATACTCAGATTCAGTGATGAGTCCCATGGAGCATCAGCCTTTGACAGGGACAAATCTGAGCTGTCTTTTTTCTCTCCAGTTCCAAGTTTCCCATGTGGTAACCAATTTGAGAATGCATCTTTTCTTTTTTGCAATATGAGGACTGAACACTTTGCAGTAAGCTACAACCCCCTGCCTTAGTTATTTATTTTCTTTTGAGATGAGGTCTTGTTAAATTGCTAAGTTTCCCAGGTTGGGATCAAACTTCCAATCCTTCTACTGCAAATGCATTCATTACTGGCTTTCTCTCCTTGTGTGCTTTGCTCTCCTGCTTCCCGACCTATGTTTCCTGTAATCATCCCCCAAATAAACTATGTGTACTTGAATTCTTATCTCAGAGCCTATCAAGATATTTCAGCTTTTAAAGGCAAGAAAACCAAGGCTCATGGAGAAGATGTCACTGGCCCTAAATCACACAGCAGAAATTGGTGGCTCAAATTTGGACCAGAATATCAGGCTCCAGAGTTTACACTCTTAACCAAACCATCTGCGTGAAACAACCGTTCATGAGATCATGCAAGTATTCCTGTTTTCATTTTTATACTGAGCAGGAAAAACAGGAAACATGAACAGTCTACCCAAGGATGCATGAAAATCAACGAGGAGAAAAAAATCTCTCCATCCCACCTAGGAAGTGTACTGGTTCTGTTAAAATGACAGGCAATTTCTGTGCCACTAACTGAGAGAGAGAGAGAGAGAGAGAGAGAGAGAGAGAGGACTTGCCTCCATCCAGTTTCAGAAATTAACATCCCTATGCTCCTATTGCTTTTGCTGCACCAATGGCTCTGACCCTAAGTATTCTCCCAAGCTCCAGGCAAAGAGGGTTACAATTTCCCCCGCCTAGTAATAGATATGAAAACTCTGTCCAGATTCCATTACTGGGATTTGGAAGCCATATGGGTTCAGCAACACAAATCACATTTCTATTCCTCCTCTGTGTGGGAAAACAAACAGACTATCATTCTCTTTTCTCTCAGGCATTAAAAAAACACATGTTTGATTGAGGTACTGCTGCTGTAATTCTTCATCCATAGCCCCACAGTCCTCATATAACGGGAGGCACTGAGATCATTCTGCTTGTCACACATGCATCCTTCCCAGTGCCTGAGCAAGAGCTGCTTCCCAGGAGAAAAGTCCTCCTCCTTCAACAGACTCATCTGACTCACCTCTACCCCAGGCATTATGGGCAAAGATATGGATTTACTTTCTTTTGATACCCCATACATATGCTATGAAAAGGAAATTTCTAAGAATATCATTGGTCTTCAAAAGAAAAACTGAAGAATTAAGCCAAGGTCACTGCATGTGGTCCTACACTGCATTGGGTCTTCCTAGAGTACTGCAGTGGAAAATCCACCCTGTGGTACATGGCAGCCCTACCTTAAGCTCTTCATCAAGACTCATGAACCCCACTTTTATCTCTCTTGCCCAAGACATTCTTATAATAACAGATATTATATTATTTAGTGTTCATGATTTTTTGAGAGAGTATGAAAAATCTACTTCTACTTGGCAGGAGATTACTCAACTAATAAGAGTTAAAATTCATAAAGGAGAAAGGAATAAAAAACAACTTAGGATTTGCTAGCTGAGTGACTCCATGATGTCTGGGCCCTGGGTTTATTTCTGTATAATTACCTTGGCCTCCTTCTCTTGGTTAGGAGATGTCTACCTTGGCTCTAGCATTATACCCCATAAACACCTGACCAACTTCACTTGAATTGGCGGTTGAGAGATCCTTGCAGGGACTGAGCCTCCCTCTTTCAGTAAAATAATAATTGGAGCTTCTGAAACTTCTGAAATCCCAAAGGCTAGCACTCATCTGTTACCAGCCAATACTTGGAATCTCACTCAAGTCTGATTGGAATATTCCTTAGTCAATGTATTTAACTCTTTCCCACATGTTCACATTCTCCATTTGAATGATTTCATTCAGTCTCTATCCCTTATAACAACACTGCTCAGCCAACCCACTGGACTGTTCTCAGTCCAGAGACTTGTTACTCCCTTAACAGTTCAATCAAGTGAAACTACAAAACACCCCCTCTAAAAAAAATTCATACTTTCATTCCAGAGATGAGGATTTCTACCTCATTAAAAGGGGCTACTACTCATATAAAGTAAATTTTCCCATAGGGCCATGAAAATTCAGTTGACTATTATGCCTGTTCCTTTGTAGTAAAGCTCTTCTTAAGTTTATTTGTTTTCGTCATATTTTCAGTGGGTTTCATTGCAATGTGGGAATCGTTTTGAATTGTCTCATGTGTGGGTGCAGTTATGATGCCTTTGAAAATTAAAATAAGATTTAATAGATACTGCACTAGAGTAACAAATGAATTAAAAACTTCATCCAAACCTTTATTAAGCACAGTGCCCAAATAACACTGCCATTTCCAATGCAAATAGTATACATGCACTATATGTGTGTGCATGTTATATTTTTGTTTTATTTTGTTTTGGTTTTGTCTTTTGTTTCTATTTTTTGAGACAGGGTCTCGCTTTGTAGTTCAGGCTGGCTCTGAACTCACTATGTAGCACAGACTGGCTTCAAACTTGTAGTGATCCTCCTGCCTCAGCCATGAGTAATACCAATTACCAAGGATAAGTCAATATCATTAGGTTCAACTTTATTATAAATATGGGAAGGCAACTTATACATACAGCACCACTGAGCTTCTGGGCTCAGCCTATCAACATTCACGTCTCAGCTCTGTCCTTTTTGGCTGCCTAGCCAACTGGGTTGCTTAATCCCTCCAAGCCTTGGTCTAGGCATAATTCAATTGGTGTATCTTCCATATAGAGTGCTATGGATTAAATGCACTCTTTTCATGATACTTGAACATGGTAAGCACTCAAATAATATTTATTATCATCATACAAACATATTCTCAACATAGATCTGAAGAGTAAGACATTCTAACTTGGACAATTTTGCTAATTCATTTCTTGGGCTCTTATTTATAAAAAATGAATTAATTTAAAAGTTGAAAGTATATCATTATAAAGCCAAGAGGGTAGTCATGAGACAGTGTTTTAAAAATGGACATTTTTTTTTCAAATAAAATTCAAGTTGACGCTTTCTGAAATTAATGGAACAACAATAGCGCAAAGGGTCTGGCTGGCCATGTCTTTGTTCTGAGGGAGAATAATCTTATACTCCTACAGTCAGGGTCACTGAAACATAACCTTATCATTACAAGAAACAATGCCAAAAATATTACCTAGATCTGTTTTCCAATTTTTCATGTAGTACAGAAACTAAATAAAGATGTGGATTGGTTTCAGATTTTGAAAACCACTGCCAAAATAGCTACACTATATCCAATACTGAGGTCGCAAAAGTGAACATTTTCATGAAAATATGGCTTACATTGATTGAATAAGAGTAAAATGGAGAAATTGCTATAAATCTAAGAGAAGCTATAAACCTATTAAGATAAACATGCTGCCAAAGAGGCAAAATAATTAAAACATGTCACTAAACTCATTCCCAAAACTTTAGTAATTAATTGAGGACAGCATCTCTAGAATGTTGCTTCAGATTATTTACAGCTCATAATCATTTATGAATGAAACCTTTTCTAGGATGCAAGATATTTTCCCTTCAAGACTGTATTCCTTTGTTAATTTTGTCACTTGAGTTGCAAAATGGAATAAAGCTGGGGGAAATAATGAAACTAATAAAATGACTAGAAAGCTGAAAAGGATTTAAGAGATTATCTAGTAACAGACTGATAAATACACATCATTTGTGTCACCACTATCTTTCACCCCTGTCTTTCCAGGGTCACTGTAGATGGAACCGGCCAAGCGAGGACTTTTTCTTCAAAGTCTAGGGTCAGCTCACTGTCTTTTTCCTTAAAGAATGTAGGGTGACGATTACTAATTGATCCAGGCTGAAACCTAAATCTGAAGACTTCATAGTTTATCTAACAAAAATGACACTTATACATATGATTTTCTTTGGCCAATGGAACTACGGGCAAAAGGCAAATTGCACCAGTTGCCTGGGTCTTCTGAGATCGATTGTAGTATTTCTGCTCTCTTGCTCTGTTGCTATTCCATGAAAAGAGCTTTTGTAGGTAGCTTGTGTTGTTCAACATGAACCAGAGAATGAGACACATGCAGTAAGTCCAGCTGTTAAGATCAGCTGATTTAAACATCCATAAGCGAGCCAGCTGATTGGGACATACTGTATACTTGAAGTGAACCCACTCAGAGGCCTGCAAAAATGTTGAAATATTCTATGCTGTGAGATTGTACGTATATTTGTTACATGACAGTAGTTGACTGATAATTTATGATCAATATGATAATTAAAATTACTATTATGCTAGGCGTTTTGTCACTTTAAATCCAATCTTCACAACATTTTTGCCACAAGATTATTATTGTTACCATGCTAGAAACCAGTAATTCAGATGCATACAATTTTTAAAAATTTTTTCCAAAGTCTAATATTTAGTAAATGACTAGTTTGTGATTTGAACTTTGGTCCATCTCTAAAATTCCACATTCTTTAATACCACACTTCCTCCCCATTCATCTTTTATTTGACCGTTGATATCAATATGAAAAAGGGAGAGCAGCAGGGGATGAAGGCAGGGAGATGACTGGAGGCTGGATTACCAAGGCCTTGTAGGTCATAGAAAGCTTTAATTTTTCTATGAGCAAGATGAAGGACCATGAAAATGGGTCAACATATTTTTCATTTAAAACATGTTTATGGTAAGCATGGTGGTTCATGCCCAGAATTTGTGAAGGTGAGGCAGGAAGACTGCTGTGTGTTTGAGGCCAGCCTGGATTACATAGTGAGTTTAAGGCCAACCTAAACTACATAGAAAGACCCTATGTTAAAAAAAAAAAAAAAGTCAAATCCTGACACTGAGAATTGAGTGTTGAATTGTAAATGTTCTTGTCCAAGTGGAAAATGTCATCTGGTTGACAGGGAAGGAGGGGTTCTAGGTCGGAAAGCAAGAATGAGTTTTTCTTGTAGAATCCTACACA
This sequence comes from Fukomys damarensis, assembly GCF_012274545.1. Taxonomy (NCBI): domain Eukaryota; kingdom Metazoa; phylum Chordata; class Mammalia; order Rodentia; family Bathyergidae; genus Fukomys; species Fukomys damarensis. Next base: position 2,274,759 of record NW_022900940.1, on the reverse strand, counting down.
TATCCCTTAGAAATAGCCTGCTACAAAATAAATTCCACTGTCTACAATATGGGCAGGTTTTGACTGGTAGGTAGGATCCAAGAATCTCTGGAATGACCTTGGATGAAATGAAGCTAGGAGGAAAAACAAAAGTTTAAATCCTGCAAGCAGCCTCAGTCTTTTGGATTCAGGGGGAAAAAAAGAGGGCAAATCTCCAGCCTCAGTTTTAGGTGCCAGAGAAAAAGAATTCATAAAGAATTCTATGAATAATGAACTTACTGTTTTATTTTTCATGTTGTGGTTTCAGCTTTTTCTTCAGTAGAAAAATCAACCTACTTTGAAGAATTCTGATGCATATTAAGGGATATTAATTTACTCTCTAAAATGCACTAAATGCTTTTGTGTTTGGTCTGGTAATCTTTTAATCACCTTTCTTGAAAACACAAACACACACACACACACACACACACACACACACATCAGCCAAAAATACAATTTGTGAGTAGAGTAATTTCTTTGATACTAAGTAGCATTATTCTATTCAGATAGTTCTTTACATTTGAAGGGAATTCCTAAAGCAAGTTAACCTTTCAACTGATTCTTCAAAGCAATTCTTCTCCTATCCCAAATAGAAAATCTTATAGAAGCTCAGAGGGCCTAGGTGAATTTAAAATGAACAAAAATAAGAAGTTGGGGGAAGGCCATGTTGACAATTTCATCTTTTCTTCCAATATAACCACCTTCAACTTCAATTAAATTGTACCAGAGTCACAGGTAAATGGGGAGACCAAAGAAAAAACTAGCTAGTTTTTCACATAAAGTGCTCTGTTCTTCTTGTGCTGTACTAACATATCAAAATAACACCATAATATTAATGGTGATTGAAATTAAAATTAATGTATTCTTGAAAGTTTAAGAAACTTTACTAGCATCAGCAGCACCTGCATCTCTCAATTGTTAAGTAAAAGCTATTAAAAATAATATCGTTCTAGGACACACATATGAGAATTACAGAAAACAGACACCAACAGGTCATGTGCAGCTGTATCAGTGCTTTGCCCAAACATAAATGTACAACTTTCAAAGTTCTCGATCAGGGCAGGGAATTTAGCTCAGTGGTGCCGGCGACTGCCTTGTAAGTGCAAGGTCCCAAGTTCGATCCCCCGGTACGGAAAAAAAAAAAAAAAGTTCTTGATCAAATTAAAATAATAGCTACTGTGTGTAAGTCAAAGAAATGTCATCACTGGACAAATATGAAGGATTTACCAGACAAATGTAAAGGATTATTATGCTGATAAAAAATTGGGGATATTGCACATTACTTAGTTTCCCAAATATGAATATAAGGCTATAAATACAGTATCCTATTGACTCAAGGCATTTAACTTAAATTTAAATTTAAATTAGGACAAGAGAAGAGATGTCATAGAACTGGAATTCAGGGTGGAGCGAAAAGTCTATGGTACATCAAGGCCAATCATATCAACAGGTAGGCTCCGTGCGACGAGATCTGCCATTTTCTCTTGAAAAGTAGAATGTCTAGAGTTTACTAAATTTTTAAAATATTGGCAAGGAATTCAAAAAGTTTGAACAATATAAGAATACTAATAGCACTGAGCGAGCACTCTTGGTATTCTCCCACCTAGACCAAGGATTTTCAAACCCTGCTATGTGAAAGATCAAGGAGCAGGGCGAGTTTCGGAGAATGAGGTCTGTGCTGAACAAGCCACGCCCTTTTGCTTCCTCTGTGCCCTTGCTTCACTGAATGAGTCAGATTTTATCTTCTACATATGGAGCATCTAGATAAGCTGTGTTTGAATTAAAGAGTTCTGTTCTTGTAAGAAGTTGAGGAAACTGGTTTGTAGTGAGAAAAATACAAGGGAACTTGCATTTTGCCCATTTTGGAAGGAAGCTGTGGCTCACCATCCTATTTCTCCACACAGCCCCAGTACCTGGCGCACTGTCTGACATAACAGACATTCAGTAGATGCTTTTTAGTTACTGCAAAGCTTTGTGAGCAAATATTAGGTTTTAAATCTTTTCAGCCCTTGTTCATTTTTTGAAGCATTCCATATCTGCGTTATTCCTATCAGGAAAATGGGAGATAAAATATTTCCTCCACAAGGATTGAACAAAGATGCTTGAATTCGTCTGTATGAATGGCTTAATGTTCTCAACAAAAAAGTTACCAGCTGCCTATATGTGTGTTCTCTCACTTTAAACACTAAATTTCAGTAAACCAAATCAGCAGGTTCCTTTATTTTCATCAGATAATTTTACATGCAAGAAAGATGTTTTATGAAAGAACATCTCAACATAGAGGCTACTGAGAAAGTGAAAAATCACAGAAGGAATTGAAATTTTTAAAAAGTGGTTTCCTTGGTTTTGGATAATGAACTTTTATTTTGAAGCCCTAGTCATATTCCTTGAGACATTAGACCATTTTCTAAAATAATTTAATGTGGTAATTAATTTGAACAGTGGTAGTATTGATACTAACTTAGTGCAATATTGGAAATAATGTTTTACGGTCCTAGAGTTGTGTAATCTGTAAATGTGCAGAGGTTGAGGACACTGGAATCCTCACTGATGGTGTAGGTGTGAGTAACAAAAAACAGAATTTCCAAAATGGGAAGGAATTGGCAATAGTTTAGATCGTTTTTATCTCATAGAAATTCGTTGGACATATTAAATTTACATAAATGTAAATTTTAAATGACTACAACAAAGTTTCTCAAAAGCCAGTGCTCTTCAAATCTCCTGGAAGACCTGCTAAAGCAGAGGGCTAAGTCTAAACCCTCCAGAGTCGGACTTGCTCGCTGTGGGAGTGGGGGGGACCAGGAATGTACAATGGCCAAAGACACCCGCACGGCCCTTCGTCTTGATTCAAACACATTGATCTCATAATTCTTGTCACTTTTTGAAATAGTTCTGGAAGTCTTCTTTGTGAGCCTCTCAACACGGTGTGAACAAGAATACAGTGAATGCTTCTGCCGAGGGATCCCACAGGAAGACAGGCTGATAATAACTCTACAGTGCATCACCAACCATATACGCTATTCACCTTGTCTGGCACCGTGTGACTTCTGGCTCTTCCCCAAAGGCAAGATGACAATGAAAGGTAACATTTTGAACTGACTTAAGACACAGAGGAAGCTAGAACACTTCAATGAAAGACACCTGAGATTCCCAGAACTACTTCGGACAGTGGCAAGAACTATGGGATAAAAGTGTTTGGAGCAAAGGGAAAGGAGTATTTCGAGGGGGATTAATGGTGACGTTTCTTTTACTGTAATGATTTTTAAAATTTAAACTTTTACTATATTTTGTGATCACACTGTGTACGTGTTGAGCGGGTCTCCAGGTAATTTTAAGGCTGGTAGTAGACGTCCATATTTAAAACACTCAGTGAAGGGAGGTCATAATATCCGTGTCAAAATGGAGCTCTCGTGGTTATTGGTGGATGATCACCCCACCATCAGAGGAACACAACAAATTAATATTTGGTCAGATTTAGTGCAGACCCTGCCCTGGCCCTACAGTTCGCTTTGCAGCTTCAGAACCATTTCGTCTACTGGGCTGACACCCACTGGCGGGAGCAGCGACCTCCTCCTGGAGAAAGGTGCAGAGTGACAGCCTCGCCCGTGTTCGGGAAAGGCCGGAGAGCGGTGCAAGGCCATGGGCGATCAGCTGACTTAGCAGGAAGGCAGACTGAGGCGGGGCCACGCTGCTTCCCGCAGGACTGAACTGTGGAGAGGTGAGTGGATGCGCTGTAATAGAGTACTTTTCACCCAAAATACAGTCCAGTTAAAAACATTAAAACGTCATTTGTTTTTGCTTTGTTTTGTTTTGTTTTCAGTTAAGTTTATTGGTACATTTTAAGGCATACCATATATTCACATTCATTGTTGGAAATTCGCACCTTTACGTAATTACTCTCGCTTCTTATTTTGTCCCCATCCCCCTGCCCTTCCTTCGACCGCTCCCTCCCTATCTACAAAGTCTTTGTTTCCATTTTTTCATTCTCTCATATTAATTTCATTCCCTTCTTTTGAATATTTTCTCCAAAACATTTAATAAAACACAATCACAAGTGCACACGCGCGCTCACACAGACGTGAGCAGCTCACACCCTGCCCCTATTTTTTCCCCACAGCTTTTTCCTACTCTAAGTGTATGCCGCCGCCTGAGGACTTCCTACAAACACAGATGCAGCGAAAAGCCCGGCCCACTCACGGGGCGGCCCACAGCCTATGACAAAGTTAGCGGCAGTGGATTGATCCCTTGGTTTGTTCACTCCTCAAACGAGACTTCTCTGAGGCATGTCCTGCGGGGGCCCCAGAAGGTATCAGTAGAACCGAGGTCCCAGTGGTCATCTTTCCTTCCCTGTTTCACTTCCCCACTCCCCTTTGGCATACAAATCACCTTGCAACTAGGTCATCTGCATACAAGTCTTTGTATTAAGGTCTGCCGCTGGTGTAATTCAACTGTTCACTGAAGCTTTGTTTAAAATAGCAAGAAAGGAAAAGAAGTTGTTTGTCATGGTACGATGAAATTTCTTCTCTAAGATGAAATTCTAAACAATCATTGAGTTGGAAGAAGTTTGCAGAATAGAAAAGCCACCACAAGATTAATTACATCACACAAAACAATATCATATACTTTCCTTAATGCATATATATGACATAAAACCTACAGAAACGACATGGGAATATTCAAAACAAACATAATAATGACTCTGTCCACACAGCAAGATGGCTTGTAAAGAATACTCATCATTTATCTGTACAGTTTTCATTTCTATATGGTGAATATAGTCATGCATTATTCTACAATAATTGTTACAACAATTAGAAGTATGCAAAATCCCTATCACTGATGTGAATGAAATTACTCATGGATTCTCCTATGAGAAATATCTTTCACAGACTAAGAGTCCAACAATGTAAGTTAAGTAGATGAATTATGTTACGTCTGGAGAATAAGAAATCATGCAACAAATACAAACACAACAGTGATTACTAAGCAAGCAATGCTGACAGAGATGCTGGATGGCAGGGCCTAGATATAGAAGAGAGGATGAGGAATCATGGTTCCTACTCTCCCGGAGTTTAGTCTCCTGGAAGAGGAAGACGCTGAAGCCCAATCCTGTGCGATATAAGTTATATATAAGCTGTAATGCAGAAAAATATATCAATAGAAAAAAATAAGCTACAGAACAAAAGAAAAATAGTACTTCATTTTTATGAAAATAAGTGTATTGCATATTCATGCCTTGGTAAGGAGATGAACAGTTAGTTACATGGTGAAATGATAGCACTAATGACTGCTAGGTAATGAGATTTACTCAAAACCTTTTGGATTAATACCTCCAATGAACAGGAATTGCTGCTTTATTTTTGTAATTTCAATGCGTCTTATTTTTTCTACAAGCATTGACCCCAGTGGAGTTTTATTTTTAATATACCCTCTACTACAGAACACTTGTACTTCTGGAAATGTGGCTACCTGCACTGCAGAGCCCACAGACCAACATTTTGGCCACCTGGGCGACTTTCCCTCTGCCAATGACACTGACTGAGCTCTTGCCAGAGTCCATCTTCTGTGCCACATGCCATAGAGGGCCATGCTCCTGGCCTCAGAGAGCTTCTGATGCAGGGAAGAATAGATCAGGCAAAGTGTTTGGCAAATTACTATGCTGATCATAGAGATTTTCCATCTGGCTATGCTGAGATCAGCCCCTCCCAAAAACTTTGGCTGATGATCCCTTTGACATAAAACTTTGATATTGAAAAAGTTTTGATGATTTGCCTCAATTTCTCTAGTTCTCTTCTTATCCATCACCCTCTCAAAGTGACTCATTGAATTAACATAAGGAAGGTACTTCAGGTTGGGTTACCTGTTGTTTTTTTTGTTTGTTTTTTTTTTTTTTATTGAGTTTATTGGTACATTTAGGGATACAGTACAGTTACATTCATTGTTGGGATCATGTACCTTTACATGGCAAGTCTTGATTCTCATTTTTTTCCCCTTACCTCTGCCCTCCCTTCACCCCCTCTCAAAGACTCATTGAATTAACATAAGGAAGGTACTTCAGGTTGGGTTTCCTGTTGTTTTTTTTGTTTGTTTTTTTTTTTTTTATTGAGTTTATTGGTACATTTAGGGATACAGTACAGTTACATTCATTGTTGGGGGCATGTACCTTTACATGGCAAGTCTTGATTCTCATTTTTTTCCCCTTACCTCTGCCCTCCCTTCACCCCCTCCTCCCCTCCCCATCTACAAACACTTTATTTTCATCTTTTCATTCTCTCACATTTTTTTCTTTTCCCTTTTTGTTCTTCCCCTACGTATCACACCTTCCCTACACCTTTAGCTCCTTTCCTCCCATTTCTAAATGTCAGTGATGGTCTTGATAAAAATAGGGTACAGTGTTCACGAGAGCACATTAAACTAAAAGTACTGTAGGCTAAACTCAGTCTTGCTTTGGAATTTCCTAATGCTTTTTTGTGTGGACTCTTAATGGTATGATCAGTTGAGAATCATGTATAATACAATCATTCAAATAACATCAGACTTTTATGCAATAATGTGGACAGGTACCTTGTGGTTTTCTTTGTCTTTCTTTTCCTCACTCTCTGTCTCAGGGAGAAAGAAAGACCACACAATTTTCTTTGGATGCATTCCCACTTGCATAGAATGTCAGATGGTGAGAATATATTTTCTCCCTCTGTTGTCCTGTCTGGCCATAAAATGCTTAAAAAGGATTTGCTTAAATTGAGCCTCCAGAGCAGAAAAATATATCTTGCCAAAGCCCTCTCTCCACCTAGCCTCTGGAGTGATGTTTCTAAAATGCAAATCTTACTGTGTCTCAACCCTGCCAAAAACCATTTAAAAGGGGCCTTTCCACCTACCAAAGGAAAAGATTAAAATATTTACAGGTTGAATATTTTCCCACTAAAACTGAAAATAGTTTTACTGAGTCCCATGCATGAATTATATTTCTTCCAAAATGGATTACCTCCGTTATTGAGTAGAAGAATGTCATTGGAAAAAATTGAAACTGCAGTTTAGACATAAAATGTTAATATCCAGACATTTTCGAAAAGCAGGAAAAATGGGGGTTGCTTCCAAATCCTTCAAGCTGAAACTCGATTGTAGATCTGGGTAGAGTTATGAGCCCTGTGTCCTATGGGTTCCTCATCATAGGTTTGCAAGACAGAGCAAAAATTCCTTTGCGTGATCATAAGGTCCTGGGAATCTGGTCCTCACCTCCTTTAGTGTCATCTCCAGACACAAACTCCCTTATACGTTACCCTCCAGCAATTCTGCACTACTCAGATTTCTCCAAATACACTGTGCTTGTTTGTGTGCCAACGTTTTTCTCTTTGTTCTTTCTTCTGCCTGGCACCCTTCTTCCACCCTTCTCTGCCTAGACAAAATAAAACTTGCTCCTCAAGATACAGCACCATGGTCACCATTTTTCTTTGTTCTTCTTGGGCCTCCTCAAGGAAGAATTTAATCCTAATTCTCTGTAATCATAGCAAGCATCATGTTACTTCCAGCCATCACATATCTCTCTGCTCACTAGACCATAGGCTTCTGGGGGAAAGAACTGCTACTTCTCCATGAGTTCCTGCCTCAGTACATAGAAGGTGTTACATAAGTGTTCAGTAGGCAATACCGCACCAGTGCAAAAATAAGTGAATATCATCAATGAGGTAGGAAGATACTGTCGATATTCAGATGGTCATAGACCAGGACCTCCTTCTTTGAAGAATCTGTTTTATTATAAACTTATAAATTATATATTTTTGACTCCTGGGAATCATACCAACAAATTGGAAGAATTGCTCTTGAAGTCAATATCTGTTTGGAGATCCACAGAGTAGTTTTCACACTATAACGTTTTCCAAGAAGAAAGAGGCCAAGATTTAGAGCAGGGCAGATAGAAGAGTAACAGAGGAATTAGGTGGTCTATCTTTACAGGTGATTATGCAGCAACTACTGAGTCACAGGGATTTATCTTTTCCCAGATGAACATCACCTATAATGAAACATGACACACTCTGGAATCGGTGGATTCGTGGACAGTCTTATCCAACTCAAAATACAGTATATCAAAATAAAGACAGGTGAAAGGTTTCCTGGCATTACACAAAGCACATATAATGTTGAATCCATTTACCCAGATGCCAGTAAATCTTTTTTGTTTTATATTTTATTCCCTATTTTAAAATGTACTTTAAAGTGAACTCCTTCTTGTTGATAAACTGTTCTATGAGTTTTGAAAAATTCATGCAGCCATATAGCCACAGCCATTGTCACAATCTACTGACTTCCCATCAACCCTCAAACTTCCTTGTGTCCCTTTCCAGCCCCAACCACAGACCTTGGGACACTGGTCAGTTTTCTGTCCCAAGAATTTTGCCCTTTCCAGAATGCCATATTCATGAACCCATTCAGCTGGTTGTGCTCGGAGTCTGGCTTCTTTCACTTAGCAGAGTGTAGTTGGGACTCCATCGTGTTGTTGCTCTTTTTCTCCATTTTATTGCTATTTCCTTGTGGGACCAGACCACAGCTTGCTCACCCACTCACCTGCTACAGGACATTTGGAGTGCTTTCAGCTCGTAGTGATTGTGAACAGAGCCTACATAAATACTCGTGCACTGCTTTTATGTGAACATAAATTTTGTTTCTCCTGGGAAAAACCTAGCCCGAGGAATGCTGAGTCACATAATAAGTATACGTTTACTTTGATAAGAAACCAGCAGACTGTTTGCTGAGTAATTGTGTCATTTTCTATTAACATAGGGTTGCTTAACATCCTTGCCAGTAGTTAGTATCGTCAGGTTTATCATCATCATCATTGCTATTATTAATTTTGCCATTCTAGTCAGAGAATCTTTGAGATGGGCCTCTTGGGAATAGAAGGTGGATTTTTAAATAGATAAAGAGGAATTATGCTTATTTTAATGATACATTTAAAACAGATATTCTTTTCCCAATAAATCAAATATTCACATAATGCAAGGAAAAGTGTGTGAAAATATATGTCTTGGGTTTTAGAGGATAAGAGTATGATTTTTGGTGAAAAAGAAAGCTTGTATTAAGTGAGCAATGCCTCATCATTTTGTGTAAGAAAAACAGTCAGGTTGGTAATATCCCAGACAGAACTGTGCTACAAATGTCTGCAGTTAAAGGTCTAAGTGCAGACCATAAAGCAGAGGGATATTTGATTTCTTTAAATCTACCCATGATAAGTCAAGATGTAAGAAATGAATTGTAATTAAAATGTTCGGACAGTAAAAATCCATTGTGTCAACAGCCTTGTCTGTCAACGTTATCACAAAAGCATAATCAACAGGTAGAAATTTGAGCAAATCCTAAGATGCCTCCCACCTGAGAAGCTCTGTGAGAACGGATGTGTAAACAACAATGAAACGATAATGCATTCACTTTGCAATGTGAATGTTTTAAAATTTCCACTTTCTTGTATCAGACATCTTCCAGTCCACCTATTCAGCTCACTGCTCATCCCAGAAGCTCAGTCCTTACCGTAGGTAAGCGCTCCCAATCTCACCCTCCTGTAACACGTGGTGGGGACTGGGGCAGAAGATCCTCAGCCCCCACACCCTGGAGTAGAAAGTGTGTCTACTTGCCGAGCAAGGACACAAAAGAATGATAGTGACGTCTTCACTGTCGACTCAGAGGAAGACAAGTAGTAGAAGGAGAAGACATCTGCTGCAACAGCCTCAGGAGGAGGAGAGTCCACTCCAGGTAACATCTAAGGGCAGGAGTCTAGGTTCTGGCAGCCAACCTATATTGCTACTGGTGAGGAATCTAACATAGCCAGGAAAGTTATGAGTTGTATGGCAGGCTCCCCTCAAGTAAAATGAAGTCAACAATAGAAGCCCCATAGAGGCTTATGTTAAGCACGAAATTTCATGTATACAAGCAAAGGTAATACAGTAATGCCTGGAACATAAGTGTTGCATGTTAGCTGTGATTACTTTCAAGTTTTTTATTATAATTAACGTCATATAACTAAGGAGGTATTTGAGAAAAACTAAGTCTTTTTTCTTGCTAATATCATATACCCTTTTTTTTTTCGGTTTTTTGAGACAGGGTCTCACTATATCATTGAGACTGACTTGGAACTCACTGTGTAGCCGAGGCTGGTCTCAAAGTCACAGAGAGCCTCCTGCCTCAGCCTCCCAAGTGCTGGGATGACAGGCGTATACTTTTTAATATACCTTTTAATCTCTATTAGGTACTATTTATTTGGCTCAATCTATAAATTAATCTCTAGGCCATGAACCCTTGAGGTAGTGATGGATTAGCAAACACACAGTGCCTCTCCTATGAAGGACACCACTGTCTCCAGTTGGTAAGACACATGTGAGCAGTCAACTCACAGTGAGTATGCTTGTTCCTGACTACCTATATTGCCTTGCTTATCTTTAGTATGCTCAAGCTCTGCTTTATTTTATGGTGATACTCGGCCCAGATCGACTTCTCGGAAAGTAAATGAAAGGTGACATTGTGTAGAAACTTCAGTGATAATGTCTATTTGTTCATCATATTCAACCCAGGGGAGATTCAAGTTGTGCTTTCGGCCTCCATTAAAGATTTTTTGACAGGAAAAACACATAGGCCAGTTCTGCTTTCCAAAGATAACTGCCTTAAAAAAAAAAGCTAACATTTTTATTCTCCCCATTCCTTAAGAAGGAAGCAGCCAGTTTAGACTTAATCCAGCCACTCATTAATTTATGCTTTTATAACATACTGGTTAACGTGTATATGAAATACTGTTAATCAAAGGGGATATTGAAATTGAATGAAGAATGTTCTTATTTTAAAAAGAAATGTCTAAAGCTGGGTATGGCAACACATTCTTATAATCCCAGCACTCAAGAGGCTGAAGCAGCAAGATCGTTGTGGGTTTGTGTCCAGTCTGGGCCGTAACTACATGCTCAGATCTTGTCTCAAAAAAAAAAAAAAAAAAAAAAAAA
>NW_022900940.1:2221425-2263736 GCF_012274545.1 Fukomys damarensis | reverse complement strand
AAAAACGTAAAAAACGGTCCAAAAAAAAAAAAAAAAAAAAAAAAAACAAAGAAAGAGAGAGAGAGATTTAACATGAAATGCAGTCAAGGAGCTAAATTCCTTCATTCTGAAAGCCTTTTAAAAATGCAAAAAACAGTGAAAATAAAGTCCTTATAACCCAATGCTCCTAAAAGAGAGATATAAATAGGAATGATTTTTAAGGTAGAGTATTCCAGATATGTTAGGTGCTGAAAGTCAAAATACAGTCCCCAACTGTGAGGATAATGAGAAGGTGAAGACTGGAACCACTAAGGCAAGTTGACAGAGAAGGAGGTAGGTATAAAACCCAACACAGAAAAATGTTGAGTCTCCACTGCCATACAAGAGTACAGCAACTAGGTCAATGGGAAAAAGTGGAAAATTACAAAAGAAGTTATCTGTGCTCATTGAAAATTGAAGGCAATTTAACCACTTTTTCATTATTGTGAAAGTGTTTCACAACTAAGCATTACTTTCTCAAATTACTGTTAAGTACATATATTTTCCATCGACCATACAGAAATAAATGTTTTTTCCTCTGACTTAATTTTGAGAGAAATGAAGGGATATTGCAAGTAGGACAGGATAGGAGAGGAATGGAGAATTGGAGGGTTTGAGAGAAGGAATAAAGGGAAACGAGAGAAAATGGAGAGGCAAAAAGAGCAAACGGTGAATTTATAAATGCCATTAGACCTCCATATTAATACATCCTGTCCAAAGATTCAATTAATCCAATTTGAAAATACTCAAAAAGCACAATAAAAATACTAATACAATATTAAAAAATACAAAATTTAAAATACAGCATAACAGTATAACATAGTATTAGATTATTACGAGTTATGTAGAGATGATTTAAAGGATATGCAAGGACATGCATAGGCTATATGCAACAGTGTCTACAGATTCTGGTATCCATGGGGGCTCTGAAACCAACACCCCCCCGTCCAACAAGGACCAACTACTCTAACACCCCCATGGGTTCTTGAGGTTATGTGGGTAAGAGGAAGACCCTCTTATCCTGCTGGAAAGCCTGGCAGGAAGATTACGATCAAGAGGAAGAAGTTTCTGTGCCTAAGAAGTGGCTCAGGGCTTCTCCTAAGGTGAACAGGGAGTCTGGAAAGGAAGAAATGGCCATCGAGAAGGAGGAGTGGGTAGGCAGAGAAGAAGGTGGCTGACAAAACCGTGTCTGGAGTTTAGGAGAACTTCGACTGTACACCGGCAGTAGCGGGGAAGATGGGGCTGGGCTATTGTAGTAAATGTTTGCCCCATGTGCCAGGCTGTGATGCCCTCATGCTCTGCTCTCTCTGCAGCACTGCCTGCAAAACCTACTTACCCTCTGGGCTCTTGGATTGATGTTTAAGTGTGCTAGCAGGATGACGTGATTGTATAGCTCTTTGCGTTTATTTTATTTTATTTACTTATTATAGCACTGAGGGTTGAATCTGGGACCTTTCCACTGAATTAAATCACAGACTTTTTTATTGTCTTTTGTTTTGTTTTGTTTTTAAGGTGGCCTTGCTAAATCACCTATGCTGAGCTTCAACTTGCAACCCTCCTGCCTCAGCCTTCCAGAATGCTGGGGTTACAGGTAGGTGCCACCAGCCCTGGCTCATGATGTAGGCCTTTGCTGGGGAACTAGATGCCTAGGATTTGTCTGGTATGGAGGGCAGCAGGAAAAAGGCACAAGGAATGAACAATTGCAACAAGAATAAAGTGAATTTGCTGCTAATTGATCATTATAGTGTCTTTTCCTGCACATTAACTCTCTGTATTTTAGTGCATTTGCTAACATAGCAAGAACATTTGTCCACCTCTTAAAGCATGGTAACCATAAAAAGCAGTGCATGTTAGAGCTTCAGTTAATGAATCTTATATAGATCATATAAGCTTCTGGTTAGTTCTGCAGAGATAGTCTGGAATATCCGAAATATCTGAAATAGTCCAAAAGAACATGAAAGTACAATGAATGAGACTTGAGAATTAAAACATGAGAAAATCTCATGAAAGAAAATTACCAAGATTCAGATTTCAGTGTGTCCAATAGGTAAACATGTAAATAAACTCCAGGGCTTAGAGAAGGAAAATCTATAAAAAGATTCAAAGAGGTATAATTTAGAGATTAAGTATAAAAACCGTGTCCCCTCGATTCTGACTTGGTTTATCTCAATAGGACAGGATTTAAGCTGTATTTAGATTAGAACTGAAGTAGAAGCCACAGGAAAGAGAACAGAAGACACAAGTCCTGGAGTCTAACCTTTTGACTTAAATAGTATTGCTCTGTGCTATTTGAGATGTTTATATAATAAAGCCTAAAATTGCTTCAACAAAATGAGTCAGATTGCTTGTTTACCTTGTTGCCCATCCTTTTCCATTATGGCCCCTCAGGATTGGGGTTTGATGGCCAGCCTGCCACATAAGGACAATGCAGGCAATGGAAATGACTGCTTTCATATTTCTTCCAGACCCATTCCACTGCTATTTCCTCCACACAATAGGTCTTCCTCAGTTCCTTTAGCTTAGCATCACTATTCTTTCCTATGCCCTACCTTTCTTTGGCTTACTTCACCTTGTCTTACATTTTCAAGCACTAGCCACTGTTCTCATGTAAAAGTCTGCTTTTGTTCATCAGCTCCTCTAGCACCAATCAGCATTAGCACAGCATCCCACAGGAATGTTTGTATACTGAAATGAAAATCCAAGTGGGAAACATCCAAGTCACAAGACATCCTACAAGGAAATTGCCTCAACATCAGCCTGTCAACGTGGATAATTCCAGACACTGAATATTTATCCACTTCCAATAATGATATATTAAAATATTCCAAACTGAGAAATGTAGGCTTCTACTCTTAAATAAGGAATTTTTTTTTTCTGGAAAAAATATCAAGAATTGATTCTGAAGAACTTCTGAGTTGAGATAGGAAGTGATTCCAAAGTTTGGAACTTACGTGCCAAAGAGGAACGATGTATTTTAGATGTTTGACCATCTCATAAGCCACAATATTATCTTTGTTGGTGCAGTTCTTTCTGGTATTGAAGCTAAGCTCTTCTAACTCTTGCAGTGTAATATATGAGATGATTTGTGGTCTCTCTCTAAAACCATTACAAAGGGGACTTTTTTCTCTTCTGAAGGATACATTTCTGCATAGGATAGCTATTAGGAGCAAACAATCAGCATCTTATTTGGGAAATCTCTCAGGCAAAATGTACTATATAAAAGACAGATAGCTTAAAACATCATTAAGTGTGTGCTGGTCAAAACTTGTTTTATCTTTATAGCTGGTTTTACTGATAAGACTTTACTGTCTGCCATAATTAATAATGCTATCTATTTTATGTCCACTTATATTCATTCTCTTGACATTTTAAGCATATTCTCTTATTTCTTCATCTCACAAAACATCAAATTAATGTTCTGAAAAGAAGTTAATTAGAGGAACTTAGAAGGGTACATTCTGCTCATGCTTGATGGAAAGCTGATGGCCAGGTGGCATTGAAGTTCTGATCATGTAGCCAGAAAACACTTGAACAGTGACTAGTGAGACCAGGAAATGAATGTTTAGCTTTTTAATTCCTGTCATTTAAATTTCAAAACTGATACTTGATTTCCTTTCTGGAAAACTTTCCAGTATGGCTAGAATAACTAACTCAAATTGTGAACTGGGTTTTTCAACTATAAATGTTATAAAATCTAATTATAGATCAAGTATTTAGTTTTGTTTTGTTTTTTTGAGACAGGGTCTTACTATGTAGTTGAGACTAACCTGGAACTCACTATGTAGCCCAGGCTGGTCTCAAACTCATAGCAATCTTTCTGCTCCAGCTTTCCAAGTGCTGGGATTACAGGTGTGCACCACCACACCCAGCAAGATCAAGTATTTTTGATGAAAGATGAGTGTCTGAATTGAGAAGGCTGTCAGTGTATAATACATAACAGGTGGAAATGAACAGGCACAAGTAAAAATAAAGTAAAACATCTCATTAATAATTCTTTGATTACACATACATTTGGAGTGGGTTGACTCATGCCCCCCAAATATGTCCACATCACCTAATACTAATGTTAATCATCAGAAACTATGAATATTAACTTACATAGTAACTTGGTGAATAACTTACATGGTATGATAATTAGCTTTCCCATTGCTGGGACACAAAGCCCCAACTTAAAGGACGAGAGGTTTAGTTTCAGGAACTTTGCTCCATGGTCAGCAGGCTCCAAGGCAGAAAGATCATGGCAGAAAGTCAGGGCAGAGTAAACTGTTCAGTTCAAGGAGGGAAGCAGAGCAGGGAATAGAGCAAGAAAGTAAGGGGCAAGGGACCAGATACAGAACCCAAGATCACATCTCCATGCCCTGCCCACACATTCGGAAGGAAACATTGCTGATCACCTAAGTGACTCCAAAGACAATCAAGTTGACAGTTGAGCTTAACCAGCACATTGGCCAAAACGAAAAGAAGTGATACAAAGACTGAAGAGAAGTTTATCCAGATCAGTGGCCTTAAATCCATGGAGAAGTGTCCCTTCTTAAGAGTGAGACTAAGGGAGATTGGAGAGAAGAGGAATGGACAGTGTGGCCACAGAGACAGAGGTAAGAGTGAGGTAGAGACCACGTCAGGAACACCAGCTGCTGGAAGAGACAAAGAAGGGACTGATTTTTCCCCTAGAGCCTCTGAGCATGTAAATTTCAGCTGACAACTGGATTTTAGACTTCTGTTCTCCATGACACTGAGAGAATAATTTTCTATTATTTTAAGACAGGAAATTTGTGCTAAATTGTTACTATAACCTATAGAATATATTTTTAAATAATATTTTGTATATATTGGCTTAAAATCATATTTTTTATCTTTTGCAACTGTGGCTATTAAAAATTTATAAATTATATATGCCTCACATGTTCTCTGTTGCACCGTATTCCTCTAAAAGAATCTATTATCTTTCAAATAATATGCTTCCTGGAATTTCTATTGCATACTTACGAAGCTTAAGTCTCTTTTTAAATTCACAAACCAGAGAAGTGTTAGCTATCACCTCCCCTGAAACTTGTGGTAATACTCAATTCATGTTTAGGAATTAATTTATTCATTCTTACAGATTTCTTTATTCATTCAAAAACATTAAGCTGGGAATTACAGTTGATATACTGAATGAAAATATTGAAATTTCTAAGGTTGCTAATAAGATGAAATCTAAAGAGACAGAAAGTAACAAGGACAAATGTGGAGTCCACGCGTGGGTCCAAACAGCTCGCGGAGGAAGCAGGGACTGGGGAGAAAGGACTCCACCATGGCCTGTGTGAAAGGGACCTGGGGCCTGCACTGGTGGTGAGCTCGGTGGGAGCTGGCAGAATGACACAGCTGCTGAAAGAGCTATTAGCACCTCATGCTATTCAAAATAAAAATCAGAATTCCACAAGAAATAGGCCTGTCCTAGTCTACAACTTAACCACATATATGACAATCAGGAGCCTGGAAAAGGGATGATGATTCACTATTATGGTTTAGACCTAAGATGGCTCCCAAATCCATATGAGTTTGGATTACAGATGTGTTATAGCTGACTTACTAATAGGAAGTAAAGTCTGGTCAAAAGAGGTCAGTCACTGGGGCTGTGACCTGGAAAGTACGTCTCCCTTCCCAGCTCTTCCCTTTCCTTCACCCTTTGCTTCCTGGTTCACAAGAAGAGAGCATCTTTCCTTCATCGGACCCTTTCACTATGCCATCCCACCTTGGAGCCAAAATAGGAGCTGTTGCAGTCAGCAGGATTGGGCAAGGGAATATGTTAAGTACAGGACACATAACTTATACAGTTATTGTATGATAATTACCCAAACAGTCAAATGCAAAGGAGTGCAAGAGATTAACTGCACACTAGAAGCCAAAACATTCAACTGAGGGCCTGGATCCCAGAAGTTTCCAACTCAAGTCCAGCTAAAGGCTTAGAGTCCAAGGCAATGTCCTGCTCCAGTCCAGCCAGTGGCCTAGAGCCCACTGCAATGCCTCATGCTTGTCTGTATTGAGGATTTGTATCCGGAAGGCCCAAAGGTCAATGGTGGAAGCCAGAAAATCTATGCTGGTGCGATGAAGGATCTGTGCCACCCAGATGAGAGATGCACTTTGAAGCCAGGAAGTGATGCTCACAGTAAAGATCAGAGCTCCCCTGATGATAGCAACAGTCATTTCCAGCGAGGCCCTGAGCTCCTCCTCTGACGAGAACAGCCTACTTCACGACAGGAAAACCATCCACAGCAAGCTTCTAGAAAATCAACCAAGCTCTTCCTCCCCAGTTCTCTTTTTATGGCTGTTGGTAACCATCTTCAGATGGATCCTCCACACCCAGGTCACACTGATTCAGTTTAGCTGGGCATTATAAGTTGACCATTAGTCAATCAATCCATTACAGGAGCCAAGATAAATCTCTCCTCCTTTAAGTTGCAACCGTTAGCTATTTTGTCACAGCAATGAGAAAACTGATTAAGATACTGGCTCTCCACAACTAAATGACTCTTCTTTGGAAGGTATCTTGAGCTGGCAGTATGACTTACCACAGGCTAAAACTAACTCTATTATTCTTCTGTTGCCCCAAATCTCTCAAGATTCAGGTAAGTGTTATGGACAAAAAGGTCTATTTTCAGCTACCCAGTATTGAAACTGTCTCCATATCCTACAGGAAACTCTCAAGAAAGTGCCCTTCATGAAGTCTGAGAATGTTGTTATTTTCTGTGATGGTGAAGCTTAATTGTTAATTTGGCTGGATTTTTTTTTAAAATGAGACTCATGGAAAGGATCGTGGGACATTATAACCATCAGTGGATTAATCCACTATTATTAATAACTAAATAAAGTGCTGTTATAAATTGGGGTCATCCAGCTGGAGGTGAGTCACCGGGGCAGCCTTTGGAGAGTATATCTCTTCCCCTGTACTCTGATTCTCAGCCACCATGAACTAAGCAGCTTTGCTACTTTGTGCCCTTCTGCCATGATGTCTCTCCCTTGGAACCCAGCCAACAAAGGACTGGAACCTCTGAAACAATAAGTCAAATAAAGCTGACCTCCTTTAAAATGTGTATGTGTGTGTGTGTGTGTGTGTGTGTGCCAGGTATTTTGTCTCAGCACTACAGGAAATGGACCAGTACACTGTCCCTGAGAATCATATCTCCTATCATCCCTTTCCAGAAAATAGGTGCATATAAGTGGGTGTATATGACAGTGTCCCCAAGTACAGACTGTAGACTTGCACTGTCTGGGTTAAATCCTGTCTCAGTCACTTACTGCCTATGTGATGTGAGAAACATTACATACAGCTCCCATTATCTCATCTGAAAACTTAGACAATAAAAACTTCCTACCTTTGTAGGTTCTTATCAAAGTTAAGTCATATGGATGTGTGGAGGTGAGGGTGTGTGAGTACCTGTGCATGTGCACACCATTCTGGGAGTCCAGTAAGGGAGAAAGGCTGTGCAACATGTAAACACCATTACATTAGAAGGAAAGGACATTTAAATATGAAATTCTTTCTTTCAGAAGTTCTCTGCATTTAAAACTCACATGACCTTACCATTTGAATTTCAGTTAGAGAATTGGGAGAAGATGGATCTTCTGGGTGGAAATGTGATTTGACGCCATGTTGACTATGCAATCTGCCTACTGCATACTGTCTTGCATTTCCCTGCTCGTTAGGCTTGAGGGACTAGTGATGTCACCCTCATGTGGATCTGGCAGTGAATCAGCCCTTCTATGCATTCCCATGATCATTAGAATCCTGCTAGTTCAGGGGCCAGGATCACAAAAGCCAGTCCAAACAAGAGTGAAATTCATTTTCAGCCAAGAGTCAATGGCTAGAAGGGAAGAATATGTGCAAAATTAAAACATTTGATTAGAAATGGAAGAAAAGGGGGACAAAAATTTAGCTCAGTGGTTCCACTGCCTGCTTTGAAAGCACAAGGACCAGAGTTCGATCCCTGGTCCAAAAAAAAAAAAAAAAAAAAAAAAAAATGAAATGGAAGAAAAGGTTTGTGTCTCATAAGGTCTTAAAATTTCTTTTATCCATTTATTTAGTCAACAAATACTTATTAGGAGCTTTCTTTTTGCCCAGTGATATATCAGGGATCAAAAGTCATGGCGCCTCTGCCCTTGTAGAATTTAACATTCTAGTAGAGAAAGACAAACAAAAAATTTAATAAATAAGTAAATTCTAGTACATTAAAAAACAGCAAATACACTACAAAGAAGTAGAAAAGGGGCCGGGGATTTAGCCCAGTGGTTCCGCCACCTGTCTCGCAGGCGCAAGGACCCGAGTTCATTCCCCGGTACCAAAAAAAAAAAGTAGAACAGAATGGTGCTGTAAACTTCTGTGAGGGAGGTAGAACTAAAAATCAATAAAGAAGTGCTAGAGGTAGAGCTCAATGGTACAGTGCTTACTTAGCATGTACGACACCCAGGTTCAATTTTCAATAACACAAACACACACACACACATGCATAGCAACAAAGGGGCCTAGGAAATCTCACAAAGGCTACATTTAGGTAGACTTGAAAGGGGTATGAACATCTATCATGTAGATATACATATGGGGAAAGTGTTGCAGTTGGAACCAGAGGCTATGAATGGAAAAAGTGTTTGACTTTGAAAGGGAAGAAAGAAGGTTAGGAGTGGACAGAGGAGTTAGCCAAGAAGAGACCAGCACAAGAAGTCACAATGACGATGATTTAATAGTTAAGGGACACACTGTCTAGGATACAAGGTAAAGACTTTGGTTCTTAACCTTAAAGAAATATGAACCCATTAAGGATGTTGGACCAATAAGGGACAAAGTCTAACTTCCAACTTTTCCATTGTGCCCTCTGCTTGGAGAAGAGATTACAGGTGAAAGAAAGGTACTGGCAAGGACTTCTGAGTTATCCACCACAGAGAAACAGTGGGTTATCCCAGGGTAACACCTGTGGAGGCAGTGAGAAGTGATCAGAGTCTGGGTGTATTGTGGATTTAGGGGAAAATAGATGTAATGATAGATCTAATATGAACTCTGAGAGGAAGAGGAACGCATAGGCACCTCCAAGGTTTGAGATAAAATGAATGAGAAGATAGGAGCTGCCATTCACTGTGATGAAGAAAGATATGAAAGGAAATGGTTTAGGACAGGGATAGATCAATATTACAATTAAAAGAATTTTGTTGAGGTCAGAGAAAGAAGTAATCCAAAGTCTCAGCACATCCTAAAGCAATAAGTAGCAAAAAAAAAAAAAAATACAATATGCGAATCACAACCATTTGGCAGGAGATGTCTTGAGACAAAGGAAGGGGTCCAAAAAAACTGAGCCTAGGTGGTTGCTAAGGTAGCTACTAACTCTTTTCTAATAAATAGTATTTAAATACCTTAATATATGATGTTCTCTCTCTCTCTCTGTCTCTCTCTCTCTCCCTCCCTCCTTCCTTCCCTGTGTGTGTGTGTGTGTGTGTGTGTGTGTGTGTATGTGTGAAATAAGGAGATAGTCTAGAGAATCCTTTAAAATGTTGACAACAATAATTGCCTCAGCCTTATTTCCCTCCTTAAGATGGGAGGTCAAATATAAAGCCGCATTTCACAGAACAAAACCTGATATGCAAACGTCATCATCCTGACCTCTCCACAGGAAAACAGCACTTGGTAATGATATTTGTGACACACAGACATATTGGTGGATCAAACTAGTACTCCTGTTCTTTTTCCTCCTCTACCCTCACAGTGGTGGATTGCAGCTTCTTCTGCTCTGCCCATCAGCACTGCTTTTTTTAAGGTAATAAGGACAAACTCTGTTCATTAAATAAGATCTGTCAGGAAGCCTTATTCTCCCTAAAACAACTTTTCTTTAGCCAAGGTCACTATGCATTATGAGAGCACTTAATTAAAGGAAGGAGGAGAGGAATAATATTACCATGTTCCTAGGGTTTGAAAATAAGTCATTTAGCACCTAAGATTGCAATGTTCTCTACCATCACTGTTTTCCTAGCTTCATTATTTTTTTCCTCCAAAGTCAGCATCCACCCGTACAAGCCTTTGTCTCCTGCTGTCATCAAAGCATTTACATGCATTAATCCATGACAACTGGGTGCATTTGATCCAAAACTGATTTCTCTGCCTGCCAACTAGGAGGTACAGTTCTAGAAATGAAAAGAGGAAATATCCAAGATAAGAGAAAAATATCACCTGCTTCCTAAGAGGGTGCTGTAAAATTCCATCTGAAGTGAGCCGCAGCGTCCTAGGTAGTGTACTATTAGATACCTTGACCATTTATTCCCACGTGCAGTAAGTGTGGCAGTGAGGTCACAGAGTAGACTCATAAAAATGAGATGATGAAGGAAGGAAAAGGGAAGAGAGTGAGAAAGTGAGAGCATTCAGCCCTTGCTATTGGAAAGAGTCTCAGTGGAGAAAAGGATAGAGGCACACACAGCCTCAAAAATTGACATCGCATTCAACCAAAGGAGAAGTTGGGTCAGGTGACATCCATTGACTGAAAAATCACCTATCCAAAAACAAAGCAGAACAGCCTAGGTTTTTACATAGAAAATATGAGTACACATAATAGTTTACATGAAAAACAAACTGGAATGAATCCCGCGGACATTTAGGTACCACTGTTTTTATAAGTATACACTTGGGTTTCTTCCTTTAGGTGTCTATGTGTTTGTGGTCCCTTGAATTCAATCACTGGATTATCCTCTCCTTTAGTCTATCATTTTTTTACCTTTTTTATAGCTAAACAACTGAAGTTTCTGGTGCCTCATCGAAATACAGAAACAAATCAAGATATCAGAACTTGGATATCTGAGCTGGATTCTGTAACAAAGGAAATATCATTTCTTAACCCCTAAAAGACATTATGGCCATGATGAAAATTGTTTACCAAACATTTCCTCTTACCTGCCTTCTGGAGACATGGCAAATTGTACCTCATGGTCCCCTGCCATTGGGTTCAGTCCTGTGACAAGGTCTGGTCAATGAGTTGTAAGCAGAAATGCCTTGGGATACCTCCCGATTGCAGCAAATATTTGCTATGATAAACCCTACATAACTCTTTTTTTATACCATAATGAACAAACCCACTTCAATTATATGCTGCTCTGAATTCTGTAAGTAGCCCAGCCTTTAGCCAACCTCAGCAAGAGGACAGTAGCACTAACAAGAAATACACTTTTGTTGTCTTTAGTCTTTGAGGTGAGGAATGATATGTTGCCATGGCCTCTTTTATCTTAACATACATTTATTTGCATCATTATACTGTCCTTTTCCACCAAAACTAATGATATAGGCAGAGGCAGAGTTTCCGTACTGTGATCATTAGAAAGCAAGGGACCTAGAACAAGACTGTCCTAGTTCAAATCCTGTCTTCACTATGTTGGGCAAATTACTTAAGTCCCCTGAGTATTATGTTCCTCACTGGTAAAAAGAAGAGAAAATTACTACCTCACAGTAGTAGTGCAGAGATTAAAGAAACAATATGTAACACTTAGCACACTGACAGGCACACAACAAATATTTAGTAAAAATATTAATTTGATATATATGTAATTATTTTTCTTCCAGAGTCAGCTTCTACTCTGCCTCCAGCTGTCTTTGAAGCATGCACAAGTAGTTTTCCATACCAAGGCAATGTCTTTCCTTGATATTTCTGATGTTTCTTACTTTCTGCCTCCTGACAAAAAGGAATGCTAGCGTCTTTATGGAGAATTCTTTTTTTGTCTGAACTCTACACTTTACTCTTAGTAGATCCTACTCTTGCTTCTTCTGGTCTTATTTGAAGAATTGTTTTTACATGGAATCTGTGACCCAAATCTTAGACACTTGTCCCACCAACCCATGGAAAGAGAAAGGAAGGATGCGTGAATGGCCATGTAGTTTCCCAGAGGCCATACGAGGAAGAAAGGATGTTTGCTTTTTGTTGCTGTAATACTGGATATAAGATTACAAATACTATGGGAAGCTTCCACTTCCAAATGTTTCATTATGGTGCCAATTTTCCCATATTAGTACTCTAATATTGCTTTCATTTGATGAATAATACTGTAGCTAGTAGAAAGAAATTTACAGCAGATCTCATTCACATAAACAAGTACATCAATAAGGCATTCTGCTTACAGTAATAATAAACTACCCTGACTTGTTTTCAACAATTTAATTAAATACAATTAACTCTAGTTTGTTTTGGCAACCTATTAATGTCAAAATTGAATATACATAGACTCATGAAAAGATTACATTTAATAAATCCTTTATACTACTGTAAAATTACTCAGATGTTTTACTGGCCAGAAATACTTAAGAGCATTTTTGAAGTATGCTAATGAGGATAGTAAAAAAGAGATAATAAAGTTTTATCAAAGAAGTCAGTAAGGTTTCTACAGAGCTTTTGAATTCTTCAATACTGAGCTAGTATGTGTTGGGTGCAGTTCTTAGGAGACTCTGAAGCTTTAATTGCAAATTTATGATCATCTTGTAATATCTTTAATCTATGGTACAGGTTATCCTCATGCTAGATCAAAATTCCTAGAGTCTCAAAACAAGAAAAACAGGCCACTGACACCTATTATTCATTTTTTTTCATTCTATCTAAACTCAAAGCATTAGATACTATGTTACTTAGGTAATTCTTAATATACAAAGATATTATTTTCTACTCAGAATAGAAAATGTATAGGAGTTAGCTGAAAGATATAAATGGTATGCTGGGATAAGTCACATGGACACTTAGATACCGCTGTATTTTCCAGCAGATTCTTGGGTGTCTCCTTTTAGTAGTTGAGTGCTATAACAAAGAAGAGGTGATTAAGAAACAACAAATTTAACAAAAAGAAAAAGGGCTCGAGGTATAGCACAGGGGTAGAGCATGTATTTAGCACATGTGAGGCCCTGTCTTCAATCACCAGCACTTGAAAAAATAATAAATATAAATAAAATGAACACTTGAGGAAGTATAAATAGATGATGTAAGATCTCACACTGTTTTAATAAAGTTGCAATAGAGTTACAATCCTATCCGAGAGTCAGAAAACAGCCAGGCTGATATTTTTACTGTTTCCATTTAATGAGTTGTTCTTTAAATTAATTAGCCAAAATTCCCTATTATTTGGCATCACACAGATATCACCAAATTTCTTGACTAAAGGTCCTTCAGTAGTATATAATTACATATATAACACAGTGTTGGAAAAAGATTACTGTGGATAATGACCTGTTCATACTGACTCAGAACTCATGGCCAATTCTCATGTAGCTCAGAATAGAGATCAAACCTAAAATCTTTTTCCTATACTGAGTATAAGGTTGTTTTTTTTTTTATTTTATGTTTTTTGCGGGGGTACCGGGGATTGAACTCGGGTCCTTGTGCTTGCAAGGCAGGCCACTGAACCGCCGAACTAAATCCCTGGCCCTATAAGGATTTTATTATCAGAAGACACAGATGCAATCACGAGAGAATAACTAAGTCTGAGTTATAAAATTTCTATGTGTGTCTACTTTATATAATAAAATATTATGAGAGTATTAGGCAGTCCCTCTGTCATATCTTTGCTCTGACATTCATACATTTATAAAACAAGGCATTAAAATGCCATGCACTGAACACCTACTGTGTAGTGTGGAACATAGAGTTTATCCCTTACTCAGCTTGCAACATATGAGTTTTAACAAGGATCACCATTCAACAGGTGAGGCATGGAGAATTATATTGACTCATACCAAGAGCAAAAAAGTGTAAAAATGATAGGGATGGAAATACCTGGTTTGTCTGCTACACCGTGCTGTCCATTTCGCTAATAATCCCATACACCAAGTTACTGGCAATAATGAGTTTGAGGTTGGGTAAAAGACCTACATTCAAATCAACTCTTTAACCTGATTCCCAAAATGCAAGTAAATGTAACCATTATTGGATACTTAATGCTATTTCAGGAATCATACTAAGTACTTAACATTTATTAGCTTGTTTCATCATTGAAATCATTATTTTTAAATGAATAGTGTGGGCCATAGTACAACTGAATTATATGAAAAAGTAGCCTAGAACAGGAATGGATAACATCATCTCAAAACTAAACAGGTTCATGGGCACATGGTAAGTGCTGGATGATTGTTCTCAGGATGGTCATCGTGATTGCTTTTGGAATCATTCTTGTTTCTTTTAATAACTCAATGACTGGGGCATTAGAGTTGGGAGGATTCAGGGGTTGAATCTGAGTTCACATAAAAGATGCCATGATTGATTAGCAGTATCTACAACAGAGAGGATGGAATGAGTGTCAGGAACTTGTCGTCACTAACCAGAGGGATATTTTTAGAATCAAGGAAGATATTTATTTTGATAATGACAGGAGTTGAAAAGGAGACTTCTGGTCTGATTGTACAAGCAATTTCTACCTGTTATTGTGTTACAAGTCTAGCGAGTTTTATTTGAAAGACAGCAAATTCAATATTTTAGCAAAAAGCACTGCTGCAAATGATCAAATCACTTACCAGAAAGGTCAGCCCACTTTACAATATTCTACATAATTTATAAAGTCTCAATGCGATAAATGCCAAAAAATCTTATCAAAAAAGTTAAATTGTAGTTGGAGAGAATTCTTTTCCAATGTGAATAATTTATAACTCCTTTTTAAGTCTAACAGAAAATCTACTTGAACACCAAGTCTAATAAATGCAGATTTATCCTATGCTACTGTTGCCCTGCATGGAGCACAAAATGGTCTCCAAATTCTGAAGAAAAATTTATTGGGAAGCAATATCCCTGTAAAAAGTATTTGCAAATGAGGGGCTGTTCAGTCAAAAGGGAAAGAAAGCACGTGACGAGCTAGGCTTGTCTGCATAGCAATAAAGACGGAAGCATTACTCAGCCACAGTGCTCCAAACCACCCCATGATACACACCAAACAAGACGCCTGTTAAGGTTTAGATCAGGGGTCTCCCAAAAGCCTTATATGTTTCGGTGATTGCATCGCGGGTGTGCTCTACTCCTCGGCAGACTAATTAGTTTCCCAGCTGAGTGTGCTGTCAGGCAGTAGTTTCTGTTTAGAGTCAAGTATCATGATTTCTATCTGGATTTCCCCCAGGAAGCTCATCCACTCATAGACAGGGATTTTGGAAGGTGATTGGATTATGGTGCTTATAGCTGACTTGCTGTTAGCAGGTGGCGTCTGATCAGAAGATGTGGGTGACTGAGGGCATGGTCTGGAAGGGTTTATCACCCTCCCAGCTCCTCCTGAAGTCTCTCTGCTTCTCTTTCACCATGGTCCTGTAACATGCTGATCTGCCTTGGAACCAGCTGACCATGGGTTGAAACTACTACAAACTGAGCCAAAATAAACCCTTCCTCCTTTAAACTTGAAGTTTCACCCCTGTGATAAGAAAATGACTAAGACCATGGGTCACCGAGGGCATGACCTCAAAGGATTTATCTCCCTCTCTTGCTCCTTTCTTATCTCTCCCCTTCCTGGTTGCCATGATGTGAGCTTTCCCTCAGGCCAGGCCCTTCCACCATGATATTTCTACATTTGAGTCTGTCAACCACGCAATGAAACCTTTGAAACTGTGAGGCAAAAATAACCTCACCTCCTTTAAGCTTTTGTTGAAATTTTGTACTCGTGACAAGAAGTCCCCGAGACAATGTCCAAGATATAGGCACCTGGCTAAGGTAGAACGGTGCTCCCCAACATGGTAACCTGTTGTGTAACATCAGTCATTCAACACCACCTTGTTGATATGCATGACAATAGCCCTTTCAGGTGATGGAAGGGGCACCGAAGTAAGAGTACACAACAACCTACCCATTCTTCCCACCATTTTCATTTACCATCCTCATTTTGATGTTTGTTCAGTGGGAAAACAGGGGCCTTGGAGGGCTCTATTGCAGATCAAATGTCATGTTGCAGCTTAAAAGACATCTTACACTGGGGTCTATACATAGCAGGCACCGAGTAGAATGACCATAGTAAAAATGTGGAAAAGTCACCAGCTTGCTCTCTTAAACTAGATGACCTTGATAAAGTCAAGGAACTTATTTTTGTACCCATTCTTTGTGTCCTCACTGATGAACTGGAAAACCTTTCTACCTCACAAGGTTATCATGAGGACTAAGCAAGATATACACTGCTTAGAATCATTGATTTATTCATTTGTTCATTCAGCAAGTCCTTATTTGACCTCAGCGTGTACCAGCCAATCAGGTGCACTAGGCTCACAGATCTGGTGAGGAACTCAATGCTGAAACAGTGATTACAGCAAATTATCCCTTCTATTACCAGAAGTGTAATTCTTTCCATCTAATAGGTGGCCAATAAACATTTGTTGAATTCAGGCATTAAATACGTTGTATGTTAAAAATAAGAAAGTTTCCTCTGGCTTTAAGTTAGAGACAAGTGGCTTCTTTTAATACACGGACACTTGAATTGACACAAGTGATGCATTTTATCTTTTATGGCATAAAGATAAGATTAATGCAAAAGTGTAAATTCCTCATAGGGCTCAAAAAGTCTAGCCAGTGTGCAATTCTTGAATCTTGATAATTGACTGCCTTACTTTTCATTGTGAAAAAGCTCATTCTTTCCATCTTGCCTAATTCTCCATCTGTGAATTACAGTAACTGGGAAGGAGCTGTGGGGGACTCTTGCTGTCCCTATAACTGGAATAATACAAAAGTTTTTTAAAGGGGGCAGCACCTCCAGCCTTCCAGGGCCAATGCCCCCCTTATCTCTGTGCCACCCTAAGTCTGTACTGGTGCTAGTCCAGGTTAAATAGGCAATCCTTGATCTTTTCCTACCAGACAACTCTTCAAAGCCCAACGCAAAATCACCCCCTAGTCAGAGGGCTTTCTGAGTCTTCTCTGCTGAGAATGAATGGCTTCCTGCTTTTTGACTGCACAGCCTCCATTCAGGTAGAACCTATAGCACTGGCGGGTGTGTGTCTGACACACACAATTAGATAAGAATGGAGAGAGGAAGCCAATCTTCCTAGAAATAATACAAATAAAATTGTATAACTGTCAGAAGTCAAGAGAATTGTCTAAACAGTGCTATTTTAAGAAGTGTTATCTAGGAGACATGAATGGCTCTTTGAATTTAATTACAATTTAGTTCCTTCTTTTAATGAAAAGGATATCATTGTGGCATGCTTGCTTTATTAATTAATTTATTTATTTTAAAATTATTTTTGGATAAAAAGGGATTCTGGAGATGGTTAGCCTGTTAGCTGGGGGGAATGATCATACTCTCCACTTGCACGCTGGTGTCAATTAACTGACAGGCAGTACCCAGAGAAAGACTGAAAAAGATTCTGAAACCACATCCAGGCTCTGCAGGAAAATTCACTGCTATTGATTATGTAGGCCTGTGATAGATAGAAGGCTGGAAATTGGCAAAGCGTACACTATAATTTTTTCTTCCTTCTGGACAACCCAGGGTGCTTCTGTCAAAAACATCGCCTATAAATGTTCACCCAGTGACCTCATTCCCAAACTCCTCTCCTGGACATGGAATCTTGTATTTTTAGCAAGAATCTACCGGGCCAACTGAATTTAATAAGCCCGCATCAGGGGAGCTTCTACAGAGCATGCTAGCGTTGTCTCATGCCTCTTATCATTCTATTTCAGAAAAGGGCTTTATTTTTATTTTACAACTACATCTATTTTTTTTAAATTCAGAGCTCTATGAAGGCTGACATCTATGTACAACTTTTTTTTTTTTTTAATAAAAGTGGCATTCAAACTTTCCTGGCCATAGCACACTAAAGACGTAAAATAATCCAATTCTTACATGTTTCTACTTCCCAGTAGGAAAATAATCTAGGTGATAAATTCTTGGAAGAAGCATTTTTGAGTCAGGAGTTATTTTTACAAAATAAGATGAACCCATTAAACCTGCTCTTACATTATATAATAATTCCAATGGACATAAAAATAAAAGAAAAACATTATAAAGCATAAGAATGTGTTGCGGGGGTGTATAGCCCATATTTTAAAAGTCACACACAAATGCCACAGAAAGCAAATTTCAAGGTAATTACCTATATGTGTTTTAGTGGTAAGAATATAGATGAACCATTTCTGAATCACAATTCAGCAATCACTCAGTCTTCAGAAAATCTAAACTACAAAATATGTAAACATGCATTGTTCACACTATAGGGTTAACTAAAGACCCCACAGAAAACTGCATCAATAATGAAACTAAACCAACACTAATTTATAATTACAAAGCAAGAACCACAGCAACTGAAAATCACCAACAATCTAAGACAATATCTCAGGATACACTGATAACAAATTATCCTTCCTAAAACTAGATAAATTCTAATTATTTGCATGCAAGAACTTTGCAGTGTTTCCAAGAGCTGGCAGCCAATTTTCTCAGTAGAATATTCAGTTAAAAAAGCTTAGTTATACGTCACTTCCAGTAGAATGATAACTTAGTTGGTTTACTAACGAGTGGCTTTTATTCTTATATAAAATGAATGCACATGAAATCTTAAATCATTTGCCTGGAAGAAAAAAAAAAAGAAAAAAACCTTGGGTTTCAAGACATATTTATAACCCACTAGTGGGCTGCAAACCAGATTTTGAGAACTTTAATAAAGTATTAAATTAAGAGTTTTATACAGGCATCACTGTGTTGCCTGATACTTCTGTTTTATTACATTTACTGACTACTTTTTCTCTGAACCTTAAATCTAAGAAAGTTAATTGATCTTAGCTGAAATTCAAATGAGACCTCTGATGAGAACACTGTCTTAATTATATAAAATTTCTGTGTTTACTGGTGTCTTACTGACACAGTTCAGCAACATATTCTCCACTTCACAGTGGTGTAGCCTGTGGGTACAGACCAACTTGGGGTAAGTCTAAAGTGTGAGCCTACTTTAAAGCAGGCCAAGACAGAGGTGCCTAGGCTGCCCTCTTTGGGCCTCACTGTACTTACCTCTTTCCACGCTGCTCATACGAACATATTTGATATATCTGGGGGGATTTGCAAAATGCTGAAGCTGGAGATTTTCTCCTTTAAGACCACGCACAGACAATCCGGGTGGGAAGTCAGGTTTTGTTTGGCCCTTCCCTGATTTTGCAAGGTAAAGAAATTACACATGTAATTTTAAGTTTCCTGTTGGCCTTGAGATATTAGATGATCTCCCCAAGCTGAGGCCATCTCAGGTAAAGCTGAGGATACACTTTCCCCTCTAGACTTGCAATGTGCATGCTCCTAGGTTGTCACAGCCTTTGACAATTCCTAATGCTTGTCCCCTAAACTGGATTGATATATTTTTGTCGCCATGTAGGTCTTGCCTTGCCTACCAGAGAGTTTTCAAATAGTTTCAATAAAAAGCTTTTCTAAGTATTCAAAGGCAATTTTTGTGCCAAACCTTGCTGTATTAAACAGATAAAAGGAATACATCAGTTCTCTGGACCATTTAAAGCTTCATTATTTGACAGAATATACAGCATGGATTAAATACATGGATCATCCTCTTGGAACTAAGGGGCAATAAGAAGATCACTGATTTCTTTCATCACCTCATCTAGACCCTTGCAATTTGATAATTCAGATGAGAGCCTGATGGATTCAGCCTCTGACTCTTACTCTGGTGCTCATCCTTCATTACCATGAGATGTCACACAAAGGTTTAAAATACTCCTTTCCCACCAATAGCTGAATTTTAGAGGATATGAAGTGCTTGCTTGGCTAAATCCAATATGAGAAGTAAATGTCTACTGAATCCCTACTGAATATTTTTCAATGGGAAGGAGGACCTGCTGGACTTCTGACCCTAATCCAGGACACACATGGTTAATTTCAGGAGCCTTAGATCACTTCCCCCCAACACTGTGTGGCAATTCTTTTAAACCAGGAGTTGACATTCTGAATTCACTTCAAAGCATGTAATTTGATCTGTCCATTCTCCATCCATACAAGGCAGAAATTTTTTAAAAATCACATAGATATGTGCAATATTACTGAATGATGTGGAGGCATCCTACAAGAGAAATTGTAGCAAGAATAAATGGAACGAGTGATACTATCAGTAGAACAAAGGCCACACCTGAGGATGTAGGTGTTCTGTGCTCCTGGGCACAGGGTAAGATGTGGGTGGACCCCTTCCCCCCTAAAGGAAGTGTCCACTTAATGAATAAGCAGATCACTCAGCATTTAATCCATCTTCTAAGAAAAATCTCTGATAACACCATTGTTTCACCCCCCACCTCCGGACCTTTATGACATAAAGTTGGGGAAGCAGAAAGAAATAATGGGCCAAGAGAGTTCCCTACATGCTTTGAGGATATTAGGATCTGATTCAATTAGTTTGCATACACTGCTGACGAAAGAATTCGCCTTTCTTTACCCTAAAGAAAGGAAAAATTGCTCATCCAGTGTTACATCCTCTCCGTCACAAAGACAAAATGAATTTTTCTTTTGGTTTCAAATGTAAACGCCATTACCTATTTGCTGAGCAAAGCTTCCTCTTCAATCTCTCAAACCACCCTTCTAAGAGCTCCAAGATCTACTGGTGGGGTGGCCCGTTTTGCAACTAAAAATCCTTAGGGAACATTAATAAATGTTTGTTCCCTATATGTAATGTACACATAAGTATATTTTTAAAGTATAATAATTGTCTTATTTTTCATGAATTTTCTGTCAAATATTGAACAGTTAAACATCTACATGTAAATCCATAAATGTATATGTTACACCAATCCTTTAATGTTGACCTCACTCTCCATTTGAGAGGTCTCCAATTGTAAATACACTCACACAAATACCTATACACCCTTACATGCACTTACCTAAATGTTCACACACCTAAACGAAAGTGTCAGATTCCACCAGAACATTCTTTCTCTCCTTAATAATTTAACAAGTGTTGTCTGAGCAACTTCTGCATTTCAAGCACCACGGTAATAGCGAGAAATTAAAGAGTGAATAGCACATGATTTCCACATTATTTTGCCCCACATCTCTTAATGCATGTGATATGAACAGATACTGTAGATGTTTCCTGAATAAAAAAGTTTGGAAATTTTTAGTGAAATCAAATCAAGTGTAGTATCTGCAAATCTTTCCAAAACCTTCATACTTTTACCTCACTGCAAAGTTCCAAAAGGTGAACATACCACACAGCCATGCTTCCCCAGGAATCAACGTTTTTTCCCAAGGAGAATCTTGAGGGGAGAGTTTTTATGATTATAATTTGAGAGATGCTAGCCTGGACATTTTATTGTATTGAGGATGTAAGAAGGAAAAGGGGCTTCTGATATTTTCTTACTTATATTCTCTTTTTTTCTTCATCTGGAAACACTGATAGATCTCTAATTTCACAATTGAAACTCTCTATAGATAATATTTTAAGCTTCTTATAAAAAAAATATATGCTCAGAGCAAGAGTAAACAAAAAATACATAATTAGAGTAATTAAGAAATGTAGCTCATTCTAGTCCTTTCACTAGATTTTACTAGTATTTTCTAAAGGATGTTTACCTCCTTTTTGACATTTTTTGTACATGTGCAAATATGATTTTTTTCTAAAAAATATAATTTTGAAGCATAGTATTCTGTTCCTTGTTTTCTTAACTTGCAGTATATTTTGGACACTTTTCCACATGAGCACACATAAACATATCTCATCCTTTGTAATGGCTACACTGAATCCCATTGAACAGGGTTTAGCTGTGATTTATTTTACCAATCCCATTTTGATGGAGATGAAACTCTTATTTTTTGACATTAAAACCATTGTTGCAATGACTATACCTTAACATCCATAAATCTTTTCACATTTTCCAATACTTTTTTTTCTTACTTTAAGTATCTAGACATGGAACTGTGTGTTAAGATTTACACTTTTCATATTTTGAAAGTCATCACCAAATTGTTTTTGAAAAATGACACATCAATATCAGTGAGCTCAAAACCTGAGATTTTGGACACAGGGCTTAAACTTGAAACAATTTTCTTAGAAGAGTTCAGATCACCATCTTTAACTTTAAGAAATTAGTAGTTGAAAATTAATGTTCATGTGTGCCTCTAAGAAATACTTTTTGTTTGCAAAATAGTAGTGTGCTATCACACTATTTTCCTTAACTATGAATTGAAGCCATAGGCTTGAGCTCAAATCAGTACCCACTTAATACAGAACTATAACTATTTTCTTAAAGGTTCATGGGCTGACAGGAAAAAATTTATTTTCATTGCTACTTTGTTTTGATATTTTAAGGTTTATCAAATGTCCATAGCTGCACACTGACTTTAGGATGAGGTCAATATCATCTATCAGATGATCGATGGATTATTACTAGCACCAGTTTACACAAAATAACAACCTGTCTGCTCTAATCTTCAGACCAATTCACTATGCTTAGCGACCTTGCTTGGTAGGAATTGTTAAAAAGCCAATATGCAACCACTATTGTACACACTATTTCTTTTATATTAAAAGTATAAAACAACCCTTCACTGTAATATATCTTGGTATCTTAATGCATATTCCTTAAGTAGTTTTCTAAAATGTAGTGTTGAATGGCAAGGTAAAAATAAATGTAAGGTGTATAGGCATATTTCTGAGTAATTTAACAAAAAATACCATACTTTAAAATAGATGGTGATGTTCAGTATATAATAATGCAGTCATAAATGAATACTTCTAACACACATAGTTTGCTTAATATAGCTTTAAATCTTGTCACGTATAAATTATGTAGACAATTCTATTCAGTGTAATCTTTTTATATATCATTTTCATACACCCCCGTCAATAAAATAGCAGTGACTGCAGAATAAATGATTCATTAGATACTTATAACTTCTTGTCTCATGTAATTTATCTATGTAATTTTAAATTACTAAAGAATCCCGAGGACTCTTTTCTTGCTGAAGAATTTTGAGATAATCCATATTTTATTAAGTTTCGAGGACATCCCACACACATCAACCCACACACCCAAAATTAAGTAACCATTAAAACTCCTGTCATAATTTATATATCCATAAGGAGAAACAACTCAAACTGAAAGCTACATTGGGCAATTTCATCCTTTTTTCTTCCTGTTCACAAACACTAGTAATTATAAAGAGTTGAAGCTATCTATTTTAATTACATGAAACAATAGGAATACCACTTTTGAGTTTTCATTGTTCAGTCTGTCTTTTTTAAATTAAGTGTCCTTCCTATGGCTTTAGTATGAAAAAATAAATAAAAAAGAGGAAGAGGCATAGATATCCTTCAAGTTGTTATGGTAAATTCCTACATCATTTCTCAAATAAAAACCCGATCTAGCCAAATACTAAATTATCAGAATTATATATGTTAATCCGTAGCACATTTTACTCATTTATGTAATTTTGAAACTCACATTCATTTGATTGACTATTTTAATCTTCCTTAACTAGTGAGTAACTGAAAATAAATGGTGCATTTCTAATACTATAAATATGAAAAATAGGAAGTACTTAGAGACTGCAGGCGAATACATTAAAACCAGTCCATTTTCTAGTTAACATATTCTCATTCTGTTTGTGTATAAACCCACTGCATTGAGAAGACAGATCACAAATTCATGGCCTCACAAAAACACTGTTCCAATTTCATGTATGACAGCAGAAATTGGCCCAAATCTCTAACCATTTCCCCTAACGGACACTGGCTGGTTGATGCCATCCAGGTGCAACCCAGTCTGGAGGAGGGGAACACTGCATCGAATTCCACTCATCTGTCAGTGTAGTGGATTATTTCTTGAAAGACTGAAATTGGCTGCTCGCGATTGGAACACCATCAGTCTTACTGTAGAGGGGCTGGCGCGAGGGGAGGGGGGTCCATTGCTCAGCAGGTGAGGGGCAGCTGTAAAGCCTTCATCTCCCCCTGCTCAGGGCCCTGAGTGAGAGATTTGTCATTTTGCACATTTCCTGGATACTTGGTATGCATGTGGAGTCTGCCTGCTCTTGCTTCACGAAAGGGGCGATTTTTCAAGTTTAGGCAAATGTAGCAAAGCTCAGGGTCTGCTGGTGTCTCATTTTTTTTCATCACGTCACTTGTTTTAACCGATTTGAGAAAATGAGATTATGTTTTTTTTCTTTTTGCTCATATATCCAGCTATTTATTTATTTATTTGCTCATTTAGGGGTGGATTGTCACAGATAACTGGCCCTGATTTCTCTCTTGTTTTCATACACATTTCATTAGTGTCCCTGAAGATTTAAGACCCACAAAGAAAAACATCACAGCTCTCATCAGAAAGAGCTTATTCCTACCCTTAAAATAAAAACAAAAGATTGTATTAAAGAGACTGGCTGCAATAATCAAGAATATTGCTATAACCAAGATCTATCACTTCAATCTTTGCCGTTATTGTCTCCAAAACCCAAGAAAGTTAAATAATTGTATTACCCAGAACCACTGGACTTTCAGTTTAATACAATTTTAATCTCTTTGCATCTAAAAAGGGATATTTAGTTTCTTCTTTTTAGCAACAAAACAAAGATGGGTCTCAAACACGTAAGCACTTGGGGCTGAAATGGATCTCAATGCTACAGTTTGTGGGGTATCTGACATGTGGTTTGACTGTACCTTGGTTGTTAATAAGCCCCTTCTGAGACAACAGGAAAAAAAAAACATAGAATTTAATTTCAGTTAGAACCCAATATGAGTCTCAGTTTAAAAAATATGATATTTTAGTAATGTCTAGAAAGACACAAGTTTATTACCCATGACAGCCATGACTTTCTACCAAAAACAGGCATTAACTGATTAGTAGAGACAATCTACCTGAAAGCTTTTTGCAAGCTGAAACGGACTATTGTCGGATTACACACACAGCTGATAAAATAAGACACACAGCATCTGGTGGTATGTTCTAGCCATGTAGCACCTGGTTAAAAAAAGAAACAACAGCAAAGGAAAAACAAAAACAAATAAACAAGACACTAGGATTCTGTGCTGGTTGTGTAGATTAAAACTGGACTCATTCATATCTGAAGTGCAGGTTGTCATCCATTGAACGGAACGTCAGTAATTCCTGATATTTATGAAGTTTGCAAACACTTTCTCGGAAGTTGATTTATTTACATCCCCAACATGTTTCCAAATGGAGAAATGAGCTCAGGGAAGGAAAACCTCCGGAAGCAAGGCCGCCTTACAAGTGACAGATTTAAGATCGGCCGTCCTCACCGGTACTACTTCTGTCTCCTCTTAGAATGGCCTCCTAACTCGAGTGAGTCCACGCGTTCCATAACTTGAAAGTTTTCACAAATTACACGATTCACCTCCCCTGCCCCCAAGAGGCTTGGCCTGGCCATTTTTGTGTCCTGTGGACCCAGCGCTGGAGGGGAAATCGGGGCAGCTTCTGGCTTTTCTGCCTCAGCTAAGTAAACCGGACTCCTTGGAACTTCGCTTCCCGGAGAAGGAGCTGGGCGCTACGCCCACGTTCCTAGGCACTTAACTAAATCGCGCGCATTAACCCGGGAGCGGCGTCTCGCCCACCCACATTAGCAGGTGTTTTCAGCAGGAGATACACAAAGAAGGCAGATCTTAGCGCAGCATTTGTATGACTGCCAGAATATTTCTTGCTGAATAAACTGGGGATGAAGCGATTGAAAGTAAAACGGGGAATCAGGATCCCCAAACCCACGTTTGCATCCCCTCCCTGTGCCAGGCTCTGGACACAGGACGCACAAATACAAGCGGGCAGCAGAGACAGCGCGGTTTCCATGCCCACCTGCAGGGGCACCCGCGCCCCCTCGCCTTCTTTCCCTGACCCAGGACCGGGGAAGGAAGTGAGCTGGAGACCCAGCTCTTCAGCAGGGCGGCTCGGCGCTCTAGAGCCTGCCCCAGCCTGTGAGAAGTGGCTCCGGGGACTGTGCCGGGAGCCCCCACTGCTGCTCAGGCCTGCCCCAGAGCCAGGGAGAGACTGGGGCGTGGACCCCGGCCCGCAGCCGGAAAAAGCAGGGCGGGTTCCAGGAGGACAGGGAGCTATTTGCAGCGGGGTTGGAGGGCCCGGAGCGCTTCAGAAACTGACGATCTTCTGGGGAACTCGGCGCAACTGGTCCCCAGAGGCCGAACTTGGCCACAGTGAGCGGGGTGGGGGTGGAGGGAGAGGATGCAAAGACCCAAGCTAAAGGGAACGCGGAAGGAAATCCTCCCGGGGAGGCAAGCACAATCGAACTGGGAGGGACTGGAATCAGAAAACTGGACAACAGGCGCAAAGGAGGAGAAAACAATCTATTTTGAAGAGGGACGCCAGCAAAGGGTAAGAAATATGCTTTAAACGGGCAGACAGCGAAAGCAAAATGAATCCAAAACTAAAAATTCTATGTAGGAAAAACAAACAAACAAAAAAAATCAGACAAGAAGAAATTTGTTCCTGAAACTGCCGAAAGGGAGAAGAAAAATTTTTTTAAAAAAAAGGATTTAAAAAGATAACGAGAAAGAGAGAGAGAAACAAAAGAAAAGGCCACTGCACATGCTAGAAGAACAGAAAGTGAAGGGACAAAAGAAAGAAGGCCAATTAAACCGACAAGAAATAGTAAGTCACTTTTGAATTTCTTTTTCATTGATCACTTCCCTCTAAAGTTAGAGGACTAACATCTGCACACAATCCTTAGCTCTTAGAGATGGACACAGTATCTACGCTAGGTGAGAGGATTCCAGTAGACATGCAAAGAGAATAGCCACCCCCCAAAAAAGTCCTCAAATCTTAAAATTATCTACCACCTTTTACAGAAGCTGTGCTATTGGCCAAAGCATGCATAAACAACAAAAGACTTCTATTTATGTAGGTGTGTGGAAGGGCATAGAGGGGTCACTTAGAGAAACCCACTTTTTTGAGAAATGAATAGAAAGACCTCTAAGGCATTTTGGTATTCTCTCCTGCCCCCAGAGCTCTCAGCCAACAATATGGCTTGAAACTCAAAGGTCAGCTGCCCACACTGTAGTACTTTCTGTCCCTTGTATACGGCCATCTGTTAAGGAGGCACGGGTGAATGTGGAGGAGGTTGCAGTGAGGCAGCCCCCGACTTACCTGGTCTGTGCAGGTGGTGCTGTTGGAAGGTATTCTGAAGCGACCCGTGACAGAGCAGCATTGCACAAGCACTTATCCACAGGTACAGGACCCAGGACATTGCAGAGACCATTGCCATTCTCTAAAGAGAACGTGAGACACAAAAGGTCACCCCTGGTTTCAAACCTCCTGCTCAGTCAGCCCCACCGATGAAGAGAGGGAGGTCTCAGACGTCATGTTCCTTTGCTATTTGGCTGGTGAGAAATAACGATCCAGCAGAGGTCATGCCAGGAAGTGGAACTGAGGGAAAACCCTTTCCAGAAGATCATAAATGCATTTTTAAAATTCTGCAAAATAAAATTCCAAGGGTTGCCAAAATACAAAAATAAAGTTTGTGTTAATTAGGCAGTTGGAAACATCACATGCCAACTAAAAATCTGACTTTACACAATGATCTGAAAACTAGATAGCCCAGGAATTAAAAAGCTGCAGACTGGTTCATTCTAACTTCATTGCAAGTCTGACATAAGCCTGGAAGGAGAGAGTGGGTTCTTTTTTTTTTTTTTTTTTTTTAATCCTACAGTCATGAATTTTTAATCGCAATGCTGTCTTCTAAACTAAGTAATCATTTCTCAGAGGCATGTTGTCATTCGATAGAACCGATCTTTCTGGCTGGACTTAAAATCAGAAAGAATTATCTTCAGCCAGAATGAGTTTCAGATGAAGATCTCTGTGCTATCCTAAAGCCAGCTGTAATTTACAATACTGCTTTGCCTCCTAAGGTTCGTTCCATTGTGGCATTTGCTGTATAGCAGTGATGAATATGCATACGCAGGTGGTGTATATATTTATGGGTGAACATATACCTTTTCTCAGGTGCTGAAACTTTGACACTCTTCTCTGCACCTATGAGTATCTTAGGAGCCACAGAGGCTCAACTGCGCTACATATCGTCCAATTTCTCACACAACACCTTATGCTGCATTTCCTTTTGCCAAATTAATCAAACTTGAAGCTTCATTCTTACTCAGCCAGTGATTGGAGGCATTTTCTATATAAGAATCTGGTTAACTCTATGCTTTTCTCTTAAGAGGGCTGTGGAACCAAGATTGTTTCTTCTTTTCTTTTCCACTGCCAAATGATACCCTTCCACAATTGCAACTATACATTGAAACGTGCTAGAGACCTCCCAGGGTGGCCTCTTTCTTTATTCAAAATTGGCACTCTTGCAAAAACTGTGATGCTGGGAAAGCAAAAAATATACATTATACACATATATTTGTGCACATGGCACAGGATGATTTGTGGGTTTCAGAAGTGAGATAGAGAGTCTGGGGACTATAATAGAGAAATGGTGACGATTATAATTAAGCACAAAGTAGAAAAACATTATTTTCAACAGCATGGTGCTACTGGTGCCCTCTCTGTGATTCAGAGGGGCCACTTTAAATCCGTTCACTGCCCACTGTTTACTTTTGTAGATAGCAGACTTTACTTCATTGTTTTCAGAACTATTGGGATAATATAAATGCATTCTCCATACAGGAAAAATAGCAACACCCCTCCTGTAAATCCTCCAATGAATGCCTTTTAGGGCCTTTTCAGAATGCCCTGCAAATTGCAGAAAGACAAAAAAGAGGTGACCGGCATGCATTTTCTGCATGAGAATCACTGCTAAAATGCACTAAGAATTAATCAAAACTTTAAAAAATCCCACCTCAATGAAAACTTAGCTGTTATTCAGTGACTCTGCTTTGTTTTGCTTGCTTCTTTACCCACACAGATCTTAGCCCTCAAAAAGATTACTGTGACTTGACATTTACATTTTCCTTTTTTTTCCTCTCTCTCTTCACATTTAACTTTCTTTAATTCACAGCATTACTTCTGAGCCTCCTGCCTATCACTCCCCCTGCTCGCTCTCGTACAGAGAGGTGGTCCTAACGTTAGCGTTTTCCCCCAAATAATATATCCAGCCTTGAGCAGTTTTCTCGATAGGGCTGAGTATGTTTCAAATCTGCTTTCTGGATCTAAAATCTTTAAAGAGGTTTCTTACCTGAAAAATCCAGCCAAGAGCAGAGTACTCTATTAGTGTTCATTGGAAAGATCTAACACTTTTTAAAATCCATCTGTGTCACAGTTATGAGATTTTCAAGAAAGAGCTTCCCAACAATCTTCTTATCAGGAATAAAAAAAAAAATGTTTTTCTCTCTGATCCTAGTTCCACAGTGAAGAAGACATCAGGTTCATTCAGACTGTATTGTCAGAAAAGGAGCCAACGTTTGAGGGGTAGAAACCTCGTCATTTTCACCTTTAAATCATCTCTTGGCGTCACCTCTGCCAGACGAGAGCTTTGAAGTGATGGTGAGAAAATGTACAGCTTCCTGATGAGAATCAGTTTATAGTCACCAATGGACCATCCCCGCTCCCGTGCCTTCACGGCAGAGTTAGGCAGGGAAATGTAAGAGCCGGACTGCTATACCGTGCTGTAAGTAGCAGTAGTCTGTTTCAATACATCCCTCCGCTCTGAAGTATCACATGTCTTAAAGTGACATTGCCTCCTATTACAGTGACTGGATTCTAATATCTGCCCCTAACCCTAAACAACTCAAGCAGTCCTTTAACTCTGTATTGCCTGAAGTAATATGTTAGAGAATTTTCTGATCCTATTCATTTGCCAAAGCAGTAAAGAAAGGAGCAACAAAAGAAGAAAATACTCTGCAAAATATTGGTAGTGTTAATGGATGTCAGGCTTCTAACAGGAAATAGGAAAATAAAATGTATGCCATTTATTACCTCTTAATGTTCTTTTAGTCGGTAAGTTAACAAAAATACTGTTAGGCTTATGCTAATTTAATTCTGTTTGTTATTCTGGCTGCTAAATCTGGGAATAGAATATATCAGGAATACAATAGAGACATTTATGATTTTTAAGCCCCCAAAAACCATCTGAGTTTTTTGAACAGGTTTAATAGGTCTTTCTCAGCACCAGACTGAGATTCAATGAAATATGCTAAGGATTCTTGTTTTTAAATATTTTGCTTTCCCTAGAATAACATGCTGGGATGGGGAAAAGAAAGACTTAGAAGGTCAATCTTGTTTCTAGTACTATGGTTTGAACCCTTCCTCCTTAGAGATGTAGTGTAATTGTACTTAAACTCAAAGATGCATGTAAGGTGACCTCCTCTTCATTTATACATGACACTAGTACTGACTCTCCAAAATATTCATTTGCTTCACAGATCACTTGTAAAGCACCTACTATGTGATGGGTTCCTGGAACAGAGCAGAAAGCATGATTCAGTTGATCATTTCTGTCTCAGATCATACTGTCTAGTCTTCTATATTATTTCCAAAATGGACTGGGGCAGTTCTCATAATTTTCTCCCCTCAAAGACTTTTCAAAATTTCTTAGGATGTTCTCTTGCCTTTTGCAGAGCTTATACATGAGGGCCAATGCTGTTGTACTTCTGGAGAAGCCATTCTCCTCTCTGTGTTATGCAGAGTGAAACAGAAGGAGGTCCTCATCATTCATCATACTCTTTCCCACTGGTCATTCACACTGCACAAAGCACATTAAGAGATCCTTGTAACACGACAATTGTTCATTAAAATTTAGCTCTAAACAAATTACAGTGAATATTAATCTAAAACTAAGGTCAGAAAGCCAAAGTTCTACTTGGCATTACACACTTCATTTCTGTAGTTCATTATTGTCATCTTAGTGTGTATATTTAGAAAGTTTATGTTAAGTGTGCGGTATCAAGACACAAGTAATAATAACCACAACAGCAGCAGGTAATGATTACCAGACCTTCACTATGTGCTAGTACTATTCTACACTATGTCTTGTAAAGTATAATTTAATCCTTTGTACTAACCCCTTAAGATGAGTAGTATTATTATTTCTATCTCTTCAATGGGAATCATGAGACAAAGAAAGAATAGCCAAAGAACTTAGTCAAGATAGCTGAGTTATTGAGCAATAAAGCAGATTTCAAACCCATATGATCTAGCTGAAAAGCTTATCTCTATTATTGATTGACAGATTACATTTGGGGATAAATCCATGAATTCCCATGCACCCCTTGCCAAAAAGTCCATCTTATAAACAGTGACTTAAAGTACTTTATAGAAAAAAATGACTTAAAAAAATCTACCACCATACTTTCTTATTTCTTTAACATTAAGACGGTCACGAAAATTACTATTCATTTATTCAAGAGGCATATATTACTTCAGGCATTTGAAATATACAAGTGTGTAAGATAGCCCTATCCTATGATTAGTTGTTACTTTTTATATGCTAATGAACTAAAATTAAAACTAAATTCACATTTGCTAATGAAGATTATCATTCTGAAAAAGTAGCCATTATATATTTTATTTCTAGGAATCAAATTAAGTTAACTACAACTTCCCTCAATTTCATAAACTTGACACATCAACTCATGGTTTAAGTTCTGGGCACTGGAACAGGCATTGCTGAAAATATTTTTAAATGAAAAGCAAAAACCCAAATGTGGAAAAATAATTCTTGACTGATATTCTTCTATACAGGATGAAGCAATACTCGTAATATAGTTCTATTTTTTTTTCCTTCTAAATATCTTGCAGTTCACTGCATTGCTACTAGAGATCATCAACAAATACTGAACTTTAAGGTCATTTAGTCCATTTCCCCAACCCAGAACAAAACCACTTTCACATTTTTAGAGAAGTTGAGCTTTCCACCTTCTGACCTTAGTAGGATTGCATATTTTTACGGTTAGGTGGATCATACACTTCTAGTCAGTGGGGTGTCAGCAGAAATAGTATTACTTTGAGGCAGGAGCATTTAATTGTTGAAGGAATGCCTCTAGATCTCTTTTTGATCCAGGTGTGGTGGTGCATACCTGTAATTCCAGGACTCTCCTTCCAGCCCAGCCTAGGAAATGTAGGAACTCAGCAAGACCTGTCTCAAAGTGAAAAATAAAAAGGGCTGGGAGGTAGCTCAGTGCAAAGGCCCTGGGTTCAATCCCCAATACAAAAAAACAAAAAATGGTCATTACAGATTTCTGTGATTCTGAAGCATGGATTAGCTGCATGATTGGCTTGAATCATGAGTGACAATAATGAGACCAAGTTTTCCTTCTTCCTTACCAACCCATATGGCTGTACACCATGAGTAAGAAAGAGTCGGCTATTGATGAAATTGAGTTGTTCTTGTAGCATAAGCTCATCTATCCTGACTGATTATACCTGTACTATACATTTCTTAATTGAAGTGTTGTGTTCCACTGCCTTCCCTAAGCTGTGAGGAGATAATGGTATACACGTTAATTCTCCTCTTCATAGAACCCACTGCAGTAGAAATTTATTGGGAATTTTGACCAGGACAGTGAAAAATCCAAAGCACTGGTGATTGCATCTGAATCCCCTTGGGGTTCTTATGAGCCAGGACTTACAGGCTGGTCATCTGGTCCATTTTCAAGCTCTGCTCTGCCACTCTTGTCACGGCAGCACAATGGCTGAAGGGCAAAGGCCTACAGCGTTGTTGTTTTACCCATCAAGTTTCATAAATTCCTGATACTTCAAGCATTGGGGAGTTTGAGTCATGTTCCAGAACAAACTCCTAAACATGCACATTTCAAACACAGTAGAGTTTATGTACATGTACATTTGTGTCTCTAAAAAGAAAAGAAAACCCTTTTCATTAGAACTTCTCCCATAGAGACCCATGTTAATTCAGGAGAAAGACTCCAGGAAGGCAACTGGGGCCGTTACAGTTCAAAACAACAACTCAGAGTGTTAAATAACCAAGAACTTTCAGCAAACTACCCTGCATAACAACAAGTAGGGGTGGGTAATCAAGGATAACAGTGGAAACTGGAGGGAGGAAAACAATGGTGGAGAAGAGACACTAGAGGCTGAGAGAGCAAAGTGATGAAGAGAACAGAAGTGTCCGGTTGTCTTGGTGGAAAAGTTGTGGGTTATGCCTGTCACCCCAAGTGATATTAAATGTCTTCGAAAATGAAAACAGCCTCACATTTCCTTAGTATGAATAAATTACCTGGAAAAATCCGAGGAAGGACCTGAATCCTAAAGCTAGCCACAAGTGTCACTATGCATTTATTTACTCAAGAAGAGAAAGTCACTTGTTTCCTTTATTACTACACTTCTTATTTCTTCTTATGAGAAATGAAAGTTGAGGGTTGG
This sequence comes from Fukomys damarensis, assembly GCF_012274545.1. NCBI lineage: Eukaryota > Metazoa > Chordata > Mammalia > Rodentia > Bathyergidae > Fukomys > Fukomys damarensis. The sequence goes on along the minus strand of NW_022900940.1, from coordinate 2,230,518 downwards.
GTATTTAGCTCGGCGGTATAGTTTGCTTAGCACACTCAAGCTCTGGGTTCAAATCATAGCACCAGAAAAGAAAAATTGGAAAAAAAAAATTAAAGCTGTCCTTAGCTCAGCTTAACAAGCCAATTAGAAATGCTAATTTTGATTCACAAATGTGTAGGGAAAAATGTAAAACACAAAATTTATGTCTATGCATATTTCTAAAAGTAAAAACAATGAAAAGAATTTAGATAAATCACATCTGGACTAAGAAATATGCCAGTTTCAGTCCAGTGCAGAGGCTTAGATGTACACCATTTAAGTCAGTTCTAAGTATTTCTTGAAATAACATGTTTTGGTTGTGATTTCACAGCTCCAACGCTTTTTTTTTCTTGTTCTATCTCAATTGGCTAATGAAAATGGTGACATTAAATAGAAGGATCATTGACGCGGCACTTTATGTGGAATTCCTGTGTATCCTGCATCATTCAAGCCCCGTTCCTCTTCTCTGCATTAATTCGGGCTGTCCGTCAGTGAGTTCACAGTGTCTACTTTATACCCCAAATGATGTGAAGGCAGCAATATGCCTTTTCCCTTGGCTAAGTAGTAATGTGACCCCATCTCTCTCCCAGAGCCTACTTTCATAAATCATTTATGTTGCATCTTTTCTTTCCTAGCACCACACAAATTCCGTCTACTAGGAAGTCCTAGCATCTGCCCCCTCGGAAGCACACAGCTACATCTCTAACTTGTATGTCTTATGTGTGGGACCTAAATAAAACATATACACTTGCTTATTTATTACCCTAGTCTGTACCTTACCTTGTTTCAAAGTATAAGAAGAGGGAAAGGATGATGAAAATAAAGCAAAGGCAGAATAAGGAGAAAATTGTGAGTTGATACTGATGATTATGATGCTAATATTTAAATACTTATTTTTTGGAGGTGTGGACCTCTATCTTAATGGCAAGCACTGGCTGGGCCTTTACATGTAATGTCTCACATAACACTTACAGAAATGATAATAAATCCATATTACGAAGATTTCCATTTTAAGAGTGAGAAAACAAATTTCACAGACATTAACTGACTGAACTAATGTGATACTTCTAAAAAGGCTGAAGAACTATGACTCATATTCTTCTAACTCCCACAGGCTAAAAAACCAAATTTTAGGCAAACAATATTGGGAAGAAAGAATAAATTTTAACTCATAAAAGGTCAAGTTAGAAAAGTGAGATATTTTGATTCCAAGCTTCCCAGCAAGCAATAGTGAAGAAGATAAAAATGATTTCTTTAAAACATAAGATAAAAAATAACACAAAGCAAAACTCACGACAAAACAAATAAAAATGGGAACAACAGAAACAAAAATACCCAGCCACTCCTTAAAAAAGAATAAAAATAATTAATAATAACAGAATGAGCACACAATCAGAGAGAGGCCCAATCATTTGTTATAAAACTTGACGCTGAATCTGTGACTTCATTCTGGATCTGCAAAGCAGAATTTTCAGTACCTGCAAGGAAAAGCAAATGAAAGACAAGATTTTTCAAGGGTAGAAGAAAAGATAACCCTCATGTAAGAGTCTCATTTTTCACCTCTAGCAGCCTATCTCCCCAATTACTTTATCAACTATAATTCCTCATTGCTTATCTGTCTTGTAGACAGAAGAAGACAAAGAATAAGGTCATTTCTTTTGTTCTTCCACTTCTGATTTTGATATTCTCTTTTGAGGACAGAAAAAAGTTGAAATCACAACAGATTCCCCTCAGTCTCTTGAACCTAAGTTGTAAGTGTACTTTGTATGCTAGGCACCAAGATGTCTCGTTGTCACAAGGGTATGCAGTCAAATACTGTACCACAGAATCGTACCCTTTATCACAGGAACATGAATATGTATTATAAACATATGAATATCACAAAGTGATTGCTTTAGTAATAAGAAAAACAATAACATGATTTCTTTGTTTCATGAAAATCTCAGGTCTGTAGTTGATCTCACATCAGACATCCCCACCAATTCGGAGCTGACAAGTGGCCCTCCACCCCCTCAGTGAGCCGGCTAGAAGTGAGCCCTTGTCACCTGCTCCTCATGAACACCCTGGCAACTCTTTCCTGTCTGCGCCTCACCTCCATCCATCATTTTCCTCTATTCTCAGATTCCTTTCTCACTATCATCACCGTTTATTTTTTACCTTTTACTTTTACTACTTAGGCAATATCTTTCTAAATGGTTCCCATCTCTAAGAGTGTGCACCTCCCACCCATGTCTTCCCCATTCTGTAGCCACAGGGGACATATTTGAGACACAGGATGATCATGTAACTCTTCTTATTTAAAATGTTTTGATGATTTCCCATTAAGCTTGAAATCCAGTCCAAACAAGCTTCTGGCGGTGGCTGACAAGGCTGTGTATGAGCTGTCCCCTCTCTAATTCTCTAGCCTCATCTCTTATGCACACTCTCACTCTTGGCTCTTTTCGGTCCCTTCTGAATGGGAGAGAAAAGCTCGTCTTCCCTAGCACTTCAGACAAAAGCAGGGCACTATGTTATTCACTCTTACAGTCCCTGGGATATCACCTCTACAGCCTATTTGCCACCGTAAACAGCCATTTTTGGAGTTACTTGTTCCGGGTCTGGTTTAGCTCCTTACTAGAATGACCCTGAGCACAAGGAGAACAAGTATCTTGTTCATTGTTGCATCTTCAGAATCTAATATACTGTCTGGAATACACTACGCACTGAAATATTTGAATGAATAAATGAATAATAATGAATGAATCAAGAATAAAATACTAATTTGCCATCAGGATGGCATGCATAATGAACTGCTTTTTACCGAAATTAGTTGATTTTGTGACCCTTTCCAACAGCCTCTGCTAAATCTTTAGGTGGCCAATACATTTCGTCATGAAGTGGTGACATATATTTAGGGTGACTGCCTTGTCCTGGGTTGTCTGTTGCTATGACACTAAGTAAAGGAAGTTGGTGAATACATTGTTTAAATCCATGCCTATGTACTCTACATTTGTGTTAGACTTGCGCGCTAGGAAAAACAAAATTTAATGAAAATGTTCTAGATTTCAGCTCTGGTGTTCAGTATTTAATATCCAAATACGATCTGGTGATAGGGTTCACAGCCAAGCCCAAAAGAATGAAAAACCCTGCAAATGATAAAAGTCAAAAGAAAATATTCTACTTAGAATTTCATTGTATTAATCCTAGAAGAGACCTCAAAATTCTTTCCATTTAGCCTCTTTTTTGAGGGGGAAACAAGAAGACCTAAGGAGAGGAAAGAGGCATATTTAAGGGAACACAGCAAGCTAACTAGTATGACTGACATTAGAATATACCTTTCCCAGTTAATGCCTCTTGCTCCCCACTTCCTCCCCTTCCCTCGGCCACTGCCCCCCATGCACACACAGCACTGTTCAGCAGAACTTTACAGCACTGAAAATATTTTGTATTTCTTCTGTTCACATTAGTAGTCACCATCCATGGGCAGCTATCAGGCATTTGACACACATATGGCTAGTGCAACCAATAAACTGAATTTTCAATCCTATTTAATTTTAACAAATTTAGTCACATTATGGCAGTGAAAAACACAGCTCTAGTATACACCAGTTAGGTTAAGGAAAACAAAATGTGTGACACAGAATAATTTTCAGTTAACTAGAAGAAAGATCTGTAAATGACCTGCGAGTGACTGGTTTGGTTGGAGTGTCTCCAACCATACTCACGTTAAAATTTAATCCCCGTTGTGAGATACCGTACTAAGATGTGGGTCTAGTTGGAGCTCTTTAGAGTTGATTGGGTCAAATGGATTAATCCACTTGGAAACACACAGGCTAGTAGATTACTATGAGTGGTCTGTTACAAGTAACTTGGCTCTATCTTCTTTACATGATCCTTTTACCAAGCAATATCCATGACACCTCATAACTCTGAAAATTCCTCTCCAGCAAGAAGGCATTCACCACTTATGGGTCCCTTGATCTTCTAGCTCCAGCCTCCAGAACCATGAGACGAATAAACCTTTATTCAGTATAAATCAGCCAGTTTATGGTGTTCAGTTACAGCAGGAGAAAACAAACTAAGACAGAAACCTTCTAAGATCTGGATAATATAGATGGAGCTAGGATGCATTTTGATACAATTAACAGAGAAACAGTCACTAAAAATTGTTTTGAACTGGAGAAAACAGTAGAGGCTCACAGCCCACAGGTGGCATTGGCCTCCATGTGGTTTTAATTTAACAATTCCACTGTAACGTACCAAGGGTTTAACTCTTGACTCATACATCCAGTTTCTTCCAAGATATCTGTTTATTTCAAGGCAGTCTCCTCAGGTTGAAATCTGATCACTAAGAAGTGTCTGGGCTGTGTCTTTCTTCATCCACCACAAGAGTTTTGGTGGAGACATTCAAACTACAGTTACTATCAGAAATTCAAGAGCTTTCTTCCAGCTTGCTGAAATTATTCTATGTCATGGCCTTTGTTTTTCTTAACTTTTCTGGTGTATCCTAGAGCAGTGCTTTCCGATACAGTAGCCACTAGACAAATGTAGCTACCTAAATTTAAATAAGTGATGATAAGAGAAAGGGTTGTCTTGAGACTCTCTGACTTAAGTAATATTATTCTTTCTTGGCCTCCTCCTCTCGCAAAGCTTTCTGTGTCTGACTAGCTTGATATCACTTGAATCACCTGCCCCTCCTTGAGCCAGTCACTTGGCCAAGAGAAAAGATCGCCTTGTGAGGCTTACAGGTGCAGCTATCCCTCACTCTAAATTAAGAAAAAGACCAGCTTGTCTCAAAAGAGATGTATGGGGTAAGGAAATGTGGTATACAATGAAAAAATAGGATAAGAAAAAAGGAACAGATAATGAAGACACAATCACAGTGATGACCAAAGCTTGCAGGATTTTTCATATGCTTTCAAGGGATTATTGTGAGATGAATACAAGTGCACCTGACATGCCATAAGTCTTGGTAGTTTTAAAATTAAATTCAATATCTATGCTGTCGTTAACATTTCGCTAAGAATTTTAAGATGCTCCCTCACTTCTCCACACTTGTGAAAAATCAGCTCTATCTGAAACACCCTTGCTTCTTCCTCCATTCCCACCTACCATTCCCTTTTCTTTTCCTGCTAACTCAACTCAATTTTCTAGATTTGCTGCTTATATGTCATTCTCCGGGGAACATTCCTTGACCTCATACATCTTAGTTAAATGCCCCTCCTCTGCATGTCCGTACAGTACCAGCTGTATCTGATATGCAGTCTTCTGGTCTCTGCCTCTATTTCCTGTCTCTCCACCTGGATATCTTTTACATCCAGATCCTCAGGCAAAGCATTGTGCCTTTCCATTCCTCAAACATATTAAACTCTTCTTGACTTAAATCTTTTGTACATCAGGTTGTTGTCTCTTTCTAGAACATTCTTTCATGGTATTTTTGGCCCAGATGACAATTTAGCATTCTGATTTCATTGAGAATTTCTCTAATTCCATCATTTCTTGCTTAAGAACATGGATTGTTTTCACAATGGGCAGAATATCATGTCTGGCTTATTTTAATACCACAGACAACAATGCCCAGCATGACTTGGCAGACACTCATATTGTAGATCTAATATCATGTCATTCCTCTTTACCCAAGCACATGGTTACCATGCTCCAATCACCTAGCCTTCTCTCACTAATTTATTCAGGTATTCATTCAACAAGCAATCATTAAACAACCTGCAGAGATTAGAACTCAATAATATATTGAGATAGTCGTTGTCCTGTTTCAAACACTAAATATTTTCCAGATTCAGAGGTTTTGAACAAATTGTCAACTTCTGTTTCATACATCACTATTAACTCGGACAATATCCCTGGCACATAGTAGGTGTTCAGCTACACTTTATAGAATCCACGAATAAATGAATGTGTAAATGAATGAACATAGTCATAGTCACTTCCCATTTATTCATGTTTTAGACATTTTATGAATTTGCAGCAAGATTCTAAGCAAGTGGTTGGCAGTGGGCTGAGCAGGGGGAGGCCCGGAAGGATTTCAGATGATGTGTCTGCATGTGTATGGGTGTCTGCGTGGGAATGTAAGTCTGAGAGTGCCTAAATGTGCCTTGCCAATCACATCCCATTGCCAGAGGGACAGGCTTTTTGCAATGCTCCTTATTTTCTCTTCACCACCACTTTGTTCCTTTCTTCAAACACACCATATTGACAGTAGGCCTACCCCACTCTTGGCTTCCACCCTCACATTCAAGGTTTCTTTTTTTTTTTCTGTAGTGCTGTAATGGAGAGCATGCAGTAACTCTAGGAGTCCCAGATGAGAGAGTAGAATCTAGCAGTTTAGACCAGAGGAGAAGAAGAATATTGTCAAATGGGATTCCGAGGAAACCTTGGGCATTACTAAAAAGAGGGGAAGAACCCACTTGAGCTTTCCCACTCCCAGATCGCCTCAACTAGAGGTCCTCATTCTTGGCAAAGAATCTGAGGAGTTCTTAATCTGAGGAGTTCTTAAAATTCTAAATGCTAAGGCCCCATGCTAGATCAAGTAAGTCAGGACCTTTGCAAGTGAGATTCAGCCAACAGTATTTTTCAAAGCTCCCTAAGCAGTTCCAGTTTGTAGCCAAATTTGAAAACCACTGCACTAAAACAAAAACTTACTGTGGTAGGTATCTTGTCACTATAGCTCCATCAGAAATACCTGAAATTTCTAGTTAGTGAATTGCCAACTAAAAAGCACATGCTATGTCTTTAACAAATTTGAGGTTAGCCCAATGTAGGCATCTTTATTGAATACTTACTATGTGCTTGGTGTCATATATAAACCTCTGATCCATTAATACTGTTCTGTAATTCTTACTCAACTGCACGGGGTACATGAAAGTTATGGAACTTCTAGTAGATTACCAGGTTGCCTACCCTACATACTTTGGGTTTCAATTATCCAAATACAGTCATATTGCTGAGCTAACCATGGTTCTTGGAGTCTCTCCTACGACTCAGGGAAGACATTTTCCTTGGCTGTGACCATAGCTGTGAAAAAAAGTCAGTATGGGCCAAGGATATGTGAGTACAGGTTTTGGGGGTCTCTTGGGGAGACACCTTTCACTTTTCTAAGATAGCTTCATGAAATGATTTTTTGTTTTCAACCAAACTTGGACTAGGAGTCATCAGAACTTTAGCATGAGGCTGATGCCATGGAAAGCATATGAACAAGAGGGGAAAATGTCTTTTTTGCTGGAACAAACTGACCCATAAAGTGTAGTCAATCCTAGACTAACTTTGTTAGAGGTTAGAACAATTTGATTTGGGCTTTCTATTACTTACAACTCAACAGAATAATTAATAGAACTTCAGAAGACAGACTGTGATGATAGAAATATAAGGCTAAAGGCTGTTCAAAGATTATTTAATCTAAATTCTCATTTTACAATTTAAAAGATTAGCACTCAAAGACCTGAAGTGACTTATACAAGACAGCACCATCTATTTGGTCCCATAGTCTTAGAGTTGGGCCTTGATCTTAGGATTGGATTCCTCATTTCCAGCCCATTGCTCATTCCACTGAACTATAGAATTGTCTTCATTGAGAATATTTACTTTAATTTTCCAGTGTGCTAGATTAGCTTTAATGACCCTGATCACTGAAAGGTCTTTGCATTTCCTTGGAAGGTACTTTCTCTAGAAATAGATACTCACAGCCCTCTCTCAACCTATAGATACCCCAACCTATAGATACCACTTGATTTTTTAATGTAGGCATCATGAAATAGTATGTAAAGCTGTTGAAAATATAAATCACACAACTCACCCCCACCCAAGAAAAAAATCAAAAATTCTACCCAGCTAGGCTGCTTCAGTAAATGATGTTGCTGAATATATAAAATACTTGGATCTAAATTTAAAAATGCTCCCCCTCCCCTTGATTAACCAGATTGTCCCCTCCCCTATATATAGGAACGCTATGTGCCTGAGCCCACTTGCCATCTGTCACCACATTTTCCAAACTTCTCTTCCACCCCCTCCTCTTACACAATTTTTATCACATAAAAATATTAGATTTCAGGGATTTGTATAATTTCATCAAATTTTCTAAGCCAAGTAAAAATAGAGGAAGTGCTGGTATATCATACTGACTCACTCTTGGAGTGGCCAACACATATCCATGGCAGCCAATGGAAGCCTTTAACAGAATTCATATAGCCAGGAATATCAAGAATAAGATTTTGCCCTAATTGTGACATTGCATATTAGGAATTTGCAGGTGTTCCCCATATCACAGATAGTAATTTGGATAATTGCCAGGCATTTCTGATTCATGGCGCATCATATTGCTTTGTGTATTCCTTTTGTAAAGTTTTGTAAATTTTCTCAAATCACTGGAAAAATACTTATAAGCCAACTGGGGATTTTCCGTGTTCCTGTTTTCCTTTCATAGTTTGGAGCTGAATTTTAACCAGCTAAATACATGGTGTCTCTATTCACCTAAAGGCTTAAGCTAGAAACTAAGAGTCTTCCTAGTTTATTTTATTTCCTACTTCACACATACAGCCACCAGAAATTTCAGCCAATGATTTTGTTTCTGAACCCAAAAGATGTCATGGAGGAATGTCCAGGGATATTGCCTCTGAAGCTTCAAGTCTATTACACAATGAAGATTTCTTGGGGATGGTTCTCTGGAATCTTTCTTATTTTCCTTTTTTCTTTTATGGTACTGGGGATTGAACTTGGGTCCTTGTGCTTATAGCAGCACCACTGAACTAAATCACAGCCCTCTTATTTTTCTACATATGTAGGAGAAAGCAGGTGTTGTACAATGAGCACCCTGTTGTGTCTAACATGCCTCCAACTTTCTCCCGTGTTTCCCTCTGGTGGTCTTGAATGGCTCATCAATTCATTCATAGTACTATTCTCTGATTAGAGGAGAGTCGTGTGACTGGAGCCTGCCCTGTCAGGAATGTTCATGCTTTGTCAGCAGACACTGGTCCAAGTGCCATCATATTACCAAGGAAGAACACTGGGGAGAAATTTACTTCGTTTGCAGCTATTAGTGGCTATTCCCACCTATGAGGGGAAAAAAAAAATATATATATCTAT
>NW_022900940.1:2214976-2220797 GCF_012274545.1 Fukomys damarensis | reverse complement strand
ATATATACATATATGTATATATCTGTGGCAGCAAAGAATACAATCACATCCACAAGTGAAGAAAAATAAAAGATGGCTCAAAGATGGAAATGGAGAAGGGAAGAGGAGGATGAGAAAGTCTAAGTCATGATTATAAACGATAATCTGCCTCCTTTTTTTAAATGAAGTCATTTATTTCTGTGTTATCTGTTGCTGCTCTCATAGTACACTGAGAGAGTAGTTGGAACAGATATTGAGTATGGCCCAAGAGGGACGCATCGGATACAATGTCCTCAAAAATCGTATAATTTAATGAAGGACCAGAAATGCAAATACATATATGTAGCAAGATATGTAGCATATAAGATAATAGGAATAAATACAAAACATGAAATAAAAAGGACACATAAATCTAACAAAATAACAATGTTACCATTTTTAGTAATGCTCCTGATAGCGACAGGTACCATTTCTTGATTACAAACTCGCACTATGTTGCCGCCTTACTTATATTGTGGTGCATCCTCCAAAAACCTAGCCAAGTAGATGTTTCAGTAAGGATAGAATAAATTATGCTATAATGACAAGCAATTCCATTAGCTCAAGTGACATATCCAGAGTGGGTCAACAGGAGGCTCTACTTTACTGTAGCTAGAGAAGACCCCTAAACATTGGAGTCTCTTTTACAACACACTTCCACATTTGCCTCATTGAGGGAAGGAAACTTGGCAATCACGTACTGCCTCTGACATCAATTTCGGTCACATCCATTAACCAAAAGATATTGCATAATGTTGCCTACACCGGAACGAACTGCTGGTGCAAAGTAACAGTGTCATATGTTTAGAAGGCCAAGAGCTAGCAATATTTAAGAAACACAATGGATGTTTACCCAAATAAATATTATTAGTCTTTATTTTTCCAGTGAGAGAACATGGAATAAAAAGTTAGGAGACTTCCTCCAGGCTGTCAGCTAATAAGTAGCAGTGTTTGAATTGAGTCCAAGTTAGTACAAATCTAAACCCGTCTTGTACCATGTCAGTGTCCTCTTACTTCAGCTGGTTATTGGATGGTTGAATGGAGTAGTGGGTTCACATTTTGAAGGACCAAATAGACTTACAATGAGGTTTGATGAGCAGGGAAACAGCATGCTCTTTAGTCTTTTAATAAAGTCATTTATATTATATAAACAGTAATACTTAAGAAGACTGTGGATGATGGTTTTGACTAGAAGTGGTTTGGGGGTGGGTAGGGAGAAGCAGTATTAAATAAACTAGAATGAGATAAAGGAAGAAAAGGATAGAAGGAAAGAGGGAAGGAGAAATGAGCAGTTGGAAGTGAGGTTTTAAACAGGGACCTTTCCTGTTCTTATCTTAAGTATAATTCTTTCCTAAAATGTTCAGGTTCAAATATTTATGAGTCAGAGTTACTATTTCTTTTAGAGGCTTGTCAAGTGTAAAAGAGGAGGAAAAATCTGTTTGTGAAGGGAGTTCACAGTATACTTAAAGTTTATTTTAAAAATAAATAGGACTTGATAGATAGGGCAATAAATAACAGGCCCCATCAGTAACCTGCCAAGAGCACTAACAGGAAGCAGCCGGTCACTGCCAGGAGCCAGAAATGAGAAGGAACAGTTCTTACCGTAAGAGAGGCACAGGAACATCCACAAACAAAGAAAGATATTTGCGATGCAGCATCTCCAGCCCAAGTTACTCTCTGTCATGAACACACTCAAAGTTTATGTGGAATACACCCACACAGGTAAAATTATATCTGAATTGGATGTCGCTGGCTCCACAATGAATTCCAGGTCTTGTTTTAGCTTGAAATTATGACACAGTATACAAAATAGATGGGATTCTTTAGAGAATGGCAATATCATACAGATGTTAAGTTTTGTAGGACTTTAATAATCAGAAAGTATATGTGGCCAAGAGTTTACTTTCTCAAAATGTATTACTTTATTATTTATGTGTTAATGTATTAATATGTGTATTAATTTATGAAGTACACACTGACATGACTATTTATATGTGAACACTACATAATGGGCAGGATTAGAGGAGCTGAAGATGCATACATGAAGAAGAGAAGTAATCTTTACCTTCACAGAAGTGCATATTTTGGAGGAGGTGAGAGATGAGGAAATAAATGAACAAAGTGATGGAAGATAGGAATAAATGATATAAAGCTATGAAATGATTTCATGGGAAACCTGGGGGAGGCAAGGATTGACTTAAGGGAGTAGTCAAAGAGCCCTTGGCAAAGGATGATGACCTTCAAACTGCAGCCTAAAAGTAATAAGCTGACCATACAATGACAAAATATAATATATATGTAGACCTGTTTCAATTAATAAAGACTTTCTTTCTAGAGACAAGACTATAATTTAGCAGAGTTATGAAGCTCATCTGATTGGGATTCAAGTCTCTGTTCTGCCACTTAATAGCTGTGTACCCTTAAGCTCGCCACGTCAGTTTGACGAGACTGGATTTTTTCACCTGTGAAATGTATGGGTTGGGTGGAGGATTGCTAAGGTCTCCTGTAGCACTGAAAATGTACTCCACTCCCTCTCCTATTCCCGTTGCATGTGCACACACTTGCCCATCTGTATGTCCTGTTTTCTCCCCTGTATGTGCATTCACAAACGTACACATATCCCACACACAAATCATACGTAAGGCTTCTATTTTCAGATGCTGTCAGAAATAGACCCAGAACAAAATAAGAAATGCTTATTTGATATGATTTGAAGATAAGTCAGAACACCCTGCTCATCGTTGGCCCCTTCTAAAAGTTACTTTTCCTGAAATGCCACATTAGTTATTCCAGAAAGTCCCCTGGGAACAAATGTGACTGCCTTATCTGAAGTGACACACCCATGTTTCCTTCTCAAACTGTCACTGCTACTCCAAGCATGCCTACTCTTCTGCCATGCTTTCTTCTCAACACACTCCAACTGCACCTGATTAGACCAGAGTGCATCTGACTCAGAGAGGGTCCAACACGAGCTGTCCACTGACCTGGGAAATGCTGGGGCAGGATGAAGCAGGCAGGTCAACCGATATGTTTCCAAGGAATCTGGATTTGGAAAATATTGGTTAGGTTAGTAGCAGGGCCAAAAACTAAGGGCACATGAAATGCTGCTACAGCATAATGAACAGAAAGCATGAACATAGTCTTTGGATTCTGAGTCTATCGAGGCTCCCAAGGAGTTCTGTGTTGGTTACTTTTCTCTCACTGCTGAGACAAAATAGCCAACACTCAAAGTCAAAGAGGGAAAGGTTTATGTAGCTCACAGTTTGTAGAAGTTTCAGTGCATAATCAGCTGACTCCAAAGCAGAGCTGTACATGGCAGAGGAACGTAGCAGAGGAGAAACAGTTCACCGTGCCCACATGGTAGCAAAAGCAACAAGGGATCTGAACAGCGTCTTTCTGCCCCTTTTACCCCATTCAGTCTACTGGGATTAGGGCAGGGCCAAACCACTCACTTACAAGTAGTGGTCAAGTAATCACACTCCCTTAATCAGCATCAAACATTCCAGATTCAGCCACCTCTGGAAAAGAAAGCCCCAGTTCGTCTGCATGAGGCTTTAGGGGGACATCGAAGAATGAACCATACCAAGGCCTGAAACTAAATGTGTTTTCCAGTCTCCTCTTCCATGTCACTACAGGGTTTTCAGCCATGATTCCTGTGAAAGTTCTTTGTGTCCTATCAACGATCCCATTTTTACCTGGGTTAGGGTAACTGGAGTGCTTTCTGTCAAATTGAAGTCACTGAAAAAAAAAAAAAAGAGGGGACTCACTAAACAACTAAGATCAGCTCTATGGAGTGGCTAATGGTGGCTGGATTTGAAAACAGAAGTAATACATGCAATTGGGGAAAGGTTCCGCTTTCAGAAAATAGAGATCAGATAGATATGAGCTGCTGGTACAAGAGGATATAAATGGCTCCTGCAGCAGGAAATGGTGTCCAGGAAACACGAAGAGTGGAGTAGAGTTGAAGGGTGCCCAAAGCTGATCTGGAAGGACCTAAAAGAGCCTGAGACAAGAGAATTTGATCTACAGTTTTGCTAATGAGGAATAGTCAGTGCTATAGGAAATAAACAGACACAAATCTCTCAACCGTGTTTATCGTCCCCTTCTTCCATTTACTTCCCAGCACTGCAGTTAATAGGTGGTAAATAATAATAGTAGCCTGAGTTGTGGGGGCTTGAAATTCTCGTTCAGGTACCACATAGGCAGACCTTCTCTCCTAGGCATTCCATAGAGGCTTGCAAGGTATAATCTAAAAGGGGGGCGCATTTTTAACTTTAAAAAATCATCACAGTGAAAGATGCATTACCATTAATCGTCCCTGAAAATAACCCTCACTGATTTGAACATAGTTTATGGCATTACCCTTGCCACTTTTCGGACCAGTTCTGGAAGTCTTCTTTGGTATCTTTAGTTGCACTGTCCTGGCTGGCTTGCTGTCCTGAATTGATTCAAAACATTTATCTCTCGTGGTCATTTTGCCTTAGAGAGCCAGAAGTCACACAGTGTTGGATTCAATGACTAAGAGGGATGACGACACACTATAATCGTATAAGCCTGCCTTTCCGTTGGGTAGCGTTTGGCAGCAATATTCACTATATTTTTTATCACACCTCACACAGACATGCAAGATAACTTCCAGAGCTGCTTCAGAAGGTGGCAAGAGCAATGAAGGAAGTGTATTCCAAGGGAGGGCAGGTATTTTGAGGGGGATTAATGGAAATATGTCTTTTACTATAATAATTAAAAAAAAAAAAATCTAAATATTCACTGTATTTTTTGATCACCCAGGGTAGTCTCTAAAGACTTGGTCTGTGTTCTGTGGCTGTAGAAAAATACTACAGACTGGGTAGTTAGTTCAGAAAATAAATGCTTCAGCACATACTGACCCATTGAGAAGTAAGTCATGGAGGTAACATCCACTGCCATTCTATGGTGGCACGTGAAAGAGCAGGGAGTCAGTGCAAAAGAGAAAGCACAAGGGTGGACTCAGTTTTATAATGACCACACTTGAGAAGACCAATACCCTCCTGTGATAATGGGATTAATCTGCTCAGGAGGGATCCATGCTCCTGGCCAAACCACTTCTCAGCAGGCCTCACCTGGAATCATGATCCCAACATCACATGTTTGAGGAACACACCCAGATCAGAGTGGGTCTCTTCTTCCCCTTTGCTCCTGCCATGTAATTCTTTAAAAGACTTTCGTAATTCTAAGGGCTTATGCTCCTCAGTTTAGGGATTGTGGGTAGGCAAATCAAGCTTCTCATTTTTGAAAAGGAGGCAAGGAGTGATCATCCCATAGGTGCTTCCAACCGCCATCTGTGACAGGTTTATAAAACAGTCATTTGCATAATACATGGGAACTCTGTAAAAGTACAGCGCACTGTTACAAGAAGGTGGAAGTATTCTAAGTCAAATTACGGTCCTTGTGAAATAGTTCCACTAGTACAGGCACCAAAGCAGAGTTCTTCTGTACTGCTTTAAATTTAAAAATCCATGGCTGAGGTACAGCTGGTAAAAATTTTTTCCCACATTGTAGATTGTCTCTTAGTTCTGCTAATGGTTTCTTTTGAAGTACAGAAGCTTTTTAGTAAGATGAGATCCCAGTTGTTGATTCTTTCTGCTAGTTCCCGTGCTACTGAGGATTTGTTCATAAAGTCTTTTCCTATACCAATGTCTTCCAGAGTTCTACCTAACTTACTTTCCAGCAAGTTTAATGTTTCTGTTTTAATATTTAGATCTTTAATCCATTTGGATTTTAATTTAGTGCATGGCGAAAGATAAGGGTCTAATTTTAATCTGTG
>NW_022900940.1:2195551-2213739 GCF_012274545.1 Fukomys damarensis | reverse complement strand
TTGCCCATCCGTTGGAAACTGGATAAAGAAGATGTGGTTTTTCTATAAAATGGAATATTACTCAGCCATAAAGAGCGAGAGAATAGATTCATTCATAGGAAAATGGATACATATTGAAGATATACTCCTAAGTGAAATAAATAAGTCCCACATGTGTAAATACCAAATAGTTTCCCTGGTGTGAATATTCTGCAACAATGCATAAGATTCTAATAAGATTACTGACATTTAGAAATGGGAGGAAAGGAGCTAAAGGTGTAGGGAAGGTGTGATACGTAGGGGAAGAACAAAAAGGGAAAAGAAAAAAATGTGAGAGAATGAAAAGATGAAAATAAAGTGTTTGTAGATAGGGAGGGGAGGAGGGGGTGAAGGGAGGGCAGAGGTAAGGGGAAAAAAATGAGAATCAAGACTTGCCATGTAAAGGTACATGATCCCAACAATGAATGTAACTGTACTGTATCCCTAAATGTACCAATAAACCCAATAAAAAAAAAAAAAAAAAAAATCCATGGCTGAAGGAATTACTGAAGAGACGCTAAAGCCCGTTTCATCTGAGGATGTAGACATGTTGTGAAGTTATAACAGAGCAATGCTGAGCGAAGATCACTGAGCAGAGAGGTTCCTGTTTGGACAGAACATCTTCCCTGCTCTAGGGTAAGCAAGGACAGAGCAGCAATCGGTTTCTAAAAGCAGGCACTGTGTGCTATCCGTAATGTAGACCTATATAACTGACCTAGAAAAGGCCACCACTCTCGTTGCCAGAATGGAAAAATGCATATCAAATACTTCACCTGTAAGAAAAGATCTTTATGTGTAGTCAGAAGTGGGCCGGCAAACTGACATCTTGACAGCCTGCTGGCAAGGCTAGCAGAGGGAATGGGGACTTTTCATTTTTCTCTGCCTTGGTCTCTAAATTATAAGGACATCTTTGTGCTAAAAATGGATATTTTGTTGGTTTGTCTTAGAATTTTCAAGTGCATGTCATTATTCTCTCAGCTTAAATCCTGATCGTCGCTAGAGATGGGGCTTTTCAAGTGACCAGGTTAGCAAAGACCACGGTTGCTATTTACTGATCATTTGAGTAGCCACCCACTGTGCAAATTTTGATGATCAATGGGGGGAAATTCAAATGACAGAAGGGGTGATATTATCTTCACAATTGTAATTAATCCAGTCTAAAAGCAATTTGAATTATCAGCAAACAGCTTAAATTTGATGGTTGAAGTCTTCTTACTGAAAAGCTAGCCCTGAAAATAATTTTAGGAGGTATTTTTAATAGTTTTGGTCCAACTCAGTACACAGTGTTCAACAAGGGCTAGAAAGACTTATAAATGGTTCTCTTTCCTAAGCAGCCTGAATGACAGCCATTCCTATATCATACTTCTTCCGAGACAGATGGTGAGAACACAGTTTGCTGTTCAGTTTCAATCCACTGCTGTCTTTTATAAGCAACATGGTTAAGCATGCTGTGAAAGAGAACGGCCTTCAAAGCCATTCTGCTGAATTTTAACACAGGAATGCAACTTCATGCTTTACTATTATGGCTCACTATCCTAAAGTGTTTTAGGAAACTTACCTTAAATTTGCCATTCCAGATTCATAATGGCTAAAACTTAGAGGACTTCCTGAAATACATAAGAAGCTTTCTGTGGCCTTCTTGACATAATTGTCCACTGCTCGCTATATGTAGGAGTTCACATTTTCAGAACTCTGATTCATACTTTTGTCATGGCTCCATCTTCTTTAACCCGCGATGCCACGAAAGAGAAGCAAAGATATGCCAAACTCTCAGATGTGCCACATCTGGATTTTTGTTTCTTTTAATGGACATTGAGTGTTCAGGGAAGCCCTCCCACTGTGGTAAATGCTGGATTGCTTATTTGTGTTAGTCACACAGTTTCAAAAGACGAATGCTAGTTCATACATGAGAAAATACTCCTGAGTTTGATAGCTTTCCCCAAATCCCAACTCATAAATTGCAGAGCAGAAATGTGAGGTGAAGACCCACATTCTAACCTACTTTGCCAAGCAGTTCCTTAATTGAATTCCATTACTCAGGGTGATGCTTAAACACTAGCTTTTGTGACAATACCTATGCAATGGTAGCTTTGTCTTTGAAATTTCATTTTGATGAATTTCTACTCACCTATATTATTTTGTGCCTAGCTTAGGTGAAAGGACATTGGCTTTCTTTGGTATCCATGTAAAGCCAGTTTCAGTGGCCCTTGCCTCATGAGAAGGGTGGATGTGGTGCCTCTATGCATTTTTGCATCCTTAGCCCCTTTACAGAGCAAACCTCAGAAGTGCAGAGGCTTTTTCTTACATCCCAAGCTTGGAGCTCAGAGCTTTATGCTTAGATATTCAAGCATTTGTTGAATCAACAAAAGAATGAATGGCCAGAGACACGATAATGCCAAGATAAGAGACCTCATCTTACTTTGTGTCTTGCTTTGCCTAAATATTCTTCTAATATAGATCCCTCTCTGGATCCTCACTACCAGTTAACCCAGCAATATCCCCAACTCCAAAGGTTTCCCTGGAGTCTTTCCCTGGTAGAGAGCCCTGACCAGTGAGATCCCTGCCAATAATTTCAGAATGAACTTAACTTTCTCTACGTGATACTTTCATAGTTCTCTATGTAGCTAGCCCGTAGGACATTAAAACAGGGATTACTTTTGTGCCTCAAATTTAAGATAAATGATCTGACTTCCTACCAAGAAAATGATGTTGCTAATGGTCTAGCATTTTCTTTCATTCAGCAAGTATTTATAAAACCACTGTTGTGTGCCAGGGATACTGTAAAAACTGTGAATATAGTAAGGATGAAAAGAAAATGGACAAGGTTTCTTGCTTTTTTTTTTTTTCCTAACTCAAATTCCAGTGGAGGGAGCCAGATGGTAAATGAAATCGATCGGTAAAATATCAGGTGTGCTAGGAGGTAGCAAAAAAAGTGGGGTAGGCAACAAGAAAGTCAGGGTAGAATTTTTTCCCCTCCCTCCCAGCCACCTTTTTCCCCCCTCCCTCCCAGGGTGGAATTTTAAAGAGAGTAGGTATTACACATTGAGTTGTACCCTCCCAAAAAGTTATGTTGTAGTCCTTTTTCTCAGCACCTCAAACTGGGATGTTGTTCCAGACGTACTTAGTTGAGATAATTTGAGATAATAGAGTAGGGTGGGCTCTGGACCCAGTGTGGTGTCCTTTTGAGACAGAGAGAAGATAAACAGGGAGGACGCCAGGTGATGATAAAGGCAGAGTCTAGAGTGATATCACTATAAGCAAAGAGAAACTACAGATCTCTGGCCACTACTAAAGCTAGGAAGAGGCAAGGAAGGATTCTACCTAGCATCTTGGAAGGAAAGTAATCTCTGCTGCACCTTGATTTGGGACTTCTAGTCTCTAGAACAATGGAAAGGTAAGTGTGTTGTTTTAAGTGATCTGGTTTATGGTTCTTGATAATAGCAACCATACAAAAGGAATATAGTGGGCAAGGAGGCCTCAATTGTAAGCATGGTGTCAGAGAAAAGATCTCAATTTGGTGATAGAGCCACCAGTGGCTATCTGAGAAGTAGCAATATGTGCAAAGGTCCTAAAATAGAAATTAATTTAACACAGAATCCAGAGTGGCTGGATAAAGTGAAACAGTAGTTGACAAAGTGAAAGGGTAAACAAGTAAAATACCACAGGTTTCTGTAGCTCACACTTTGGCTACACATCACAATGACCTAGAGGACTTGTTAACACAGAGACTCCCAGACTTACTCTCAGCACCTCCAGTTGACTTAGTCTAGAGGCAGGGACTGAGAATGTACCGACACTGCTATTGCCGATCCAGGGAAAACACTTTGAGAGCCGCTTTATAGTGATGCCATCTTTTGTTCCAAATTGGCAGAAAGCTTTCAGAGGGTTAGAACTGGGGAGCAGTGCAAGCTCATTTTCATTTCATTAGGGCATTGCGCCTGTTATGTAGAGAGTAAACTATAAGGGTGAAGGTTGGAAACAAAGAGTCCAGGTATGAGGGTATTATGGTAAAAAGGGCACTGTGTGGGGCGACTATTTAAAAGTAGATGAGAGTTTCTATTGCTGTAATGAGACTGGACTTCTTAGAGAGAAAGGACAGCACTTGGATTAGTTCACAGAAAAAAAAATCTCTAAAGAAGACATTGGATTTGCTTGGTACCTTGAAAGCTTGGCATTCTTAGAGGGCAGAACTTACTTAATTGATGTGAGTTCTGGCTTCTGAGTGGCACCTGTTCCCCTCCACTCACGAGTCAGAGTCAGCAATCAAGCACGTGTCACATCTTGAAAATTTTAATGGATCTCTGGGCCATCCCTGGCAGCTGATTTCCTGAATAGCTTCAGAAGGAGAAAAGGGTGCTTTCATTTCACCCAATCACCAACTCACACTTGTATGGATTTTAGAGCTATTGTTCATTAGCTAATGGGGACCCTAGATTGCATATTCCATTAAACTTCTTAGACAATTCACAAAGTGACCTTTAAGTAGGGAAAAATACATATAATTTTCTCTACAGCCTAGATCTTAGAGTAAAAGAAATTTCCAAATAGAAAAAATAAAGTAAAATAATAGAATCAAAATGATTGAAAAAGTACTATTTGGAGGAGAACAATATTTTCAACCTCTAAAGCATTTGCTATCTATCAACAGGTCCTCTTGTCACTCTGGGTGCTGTCACCTCCCTATTGATCTATCATCTCAATAGCACACTCAGGATTTGTACCCAGACCATTCCAAAAATCTCATGCTTTTATTTCTTGGCTGTTTAAAAAACATTGTGAATTTTATAATTTGGGTTTTAGCAATACCTGGTTTAAAAGAAGGATGTTCTGTTTAACCCAAATCCTGGAGAAAGACAGCCCTGGACTATTTTCAAAAGGAAAAATAAAGTGGAGGGACATCTTCAGACTCTTTCTTAGACCACGGAAGTGCTAACATACTGCATCATTGGCTGTGTGCCAGTGAGCAAAAATTGACTTCTCTGTTCCTAGTTTTCCATAGTAGTCAATTAAAGAAATCTGGACCAAGTAATGAAGGCTTCAGGCTCTCGAATTAGCTGATTTCAGTTGTACCCTTGTGTGCTGGATTTTTGGTGCAGAGCTTTGAACCTGCTAAGTACCTGCCCTATCACTGATGTACACCTCAGCTCCCTTTTTTTAGCTTTAAAGGAGAAGAGTTATTTTAGTTTGCATCCTCTGTGACAGTAAACTGAGAATCCTAATTCAAATCCTGTAGAGGTTAGACTAGTAGTGTAAACAAGGGAAGCAGGATAACAGCAACGAATTCCTATCTTAATTATTTTTCCCTAAAAAATAACTACTAAATTCATGCATGTCCCTAAAAACAGAAATTTCAGTAAAACATTCATAATAGTTCAAGGTAGGGAGACAGACAGGACACTAGGAGAATGCGAACAGGACCAGACTAACTGGTTCCCCAAAGGAACCTTAACCAACTGCAGTTTGATCTTAGCTTTATGGATTTTCTATATAAATACATTTATGCTTCTATCAGTTTATCTTCTTGATACTAATTTACACATAGTGAAATCTGGATGAATTGTCAGCAATTTGGGACGGTCTGAGCAAAAATTGTTCCGCATCTCATGTTGGATTTTCTACCAACAAGCCAGAGGAGGAGAAATTCTTGTGTAATTTATTTGAGAGATCTTCTGAGAAGCAGGAAAGTGGGGAGGAAAATGCCAATAAAGCTGCCTTGTTGTGCTGGTCATGACTGGAACTTGCTTCAGCGCAGTTCCTCTAAAAGCTGGAGAAATTGGAACATTTCTCAGTAGATTCTCGTCTGGCAATGGCCGCAATTGGCCGTGGGTATCATTCCCCTCGCATGTGAAAACTGTTTATGATTTTAGAAGACATCTGGAAGCAAAAGAGCACAGAGATGCTGGGGGCATTCAAGCTGGAAAGTGCGGTGTTACAGGAACCATCCACTACATCCACGTCTGAAATCACCGGCAGGGCACCAGAGCCAAACCCAACACAAACAGAAACAGAAAAACTCCACGCACACCTAGAAACATGTGCTACATGATGTGTACAAAATTAGGGTCCAGCCAAGAAATGAGATGCCACCCTTCAAAACAACTAGAGCTGAAATAGAAGAGAAATCCATGAATTTGCCAACTGAGAGAGAAAAGCTATCACCACATGTCGTAGCTGCCAGCACTGTCACATCCTGACTGCTCGCGGTGCCATTCTTTGTTCTGCGTGTGTCTGTCATTCTTAAGACCACTCATTGCCACAGACACTATTTTTTGTTTCTCTATATTACTTCTTTATTTTTTTATTAGTACACATTTGCAATATATAATTGGATTTTGTTTCTTTTTACCAGGGATCGAACTCAGGACCTTGTGGTTGCAAGACAGGCATTGCACCACTGAGCTACATCCCCCACCTTTGCAATATATGTTGATTACATTTGTCACGGGGGAATTTGTACCTGTGCGTAACACATCTTAATTTTTTTGTCCCCTTCTCTCCCCTCCCTCCCTGATGCCTTCAACTCTTGCTCCCCTCCCCATTTGGAAAAGCTCTATTTCCACACTTTTCTTCAATTCTCTTCTCTTAATCTTTTTTCCTTTCCCTCCCTTATCCCTAACTGGATCTCCTGTTCATTGTCCCATTTGAATAAGATCTCCACATTTCCATCCATCTATCTTATATTTTGCTCTTTATTCCTCATTTTATATAAGAAAAGTAGTAATTAAGGAAATAAATTCCCAAAGCTTTATTATACAAAAGGAACAAACACTAACCATTGTTCAAACTATGCCCAAACCAAAAGTCACATGTAACTTGACTTTTAAACATTGATTTACAGCAAGCTCCTCTGTACATGGGCAACCCTGGAGAGTGTTTCTGAGCCATGTGCTATAATTATATATTATTCAATGATGGTTTATAGTTTTTCTTTTCTTTCCTCCAGCAGTTCTACCATTCACTTATTGAACATATCTAACACCAACAGAAAAAAAGCCTCGGGGTGGAGGGACGGTAAATAGAAGAGCAAGGATTAGAGAGGTTACAGACAAAAAATGTGATTTCTCACTTAAAGTTCATCTATAGTTATTTCATTTAATGCTGTCAACTGAAGAACTCTTTGGATATAACACCATACTATCGAAAAATACTTTACACTAGCCGGGCGTGGTGGTACACTCCTGTAATCCCAGCACTTGGGAGGCTGAGGCAGGAGGATCACTGTGAGTTCAAGACCAGCCTGGAATACATAGAGAGTTCTGGGGCAATCTCAACTATATAGTGAGACTGTTCAAAAAAAAATTTTTTTTTACACTAAATGTATTTTACAAAATACTGGCTTATGATTTCCTTATTCTCTTAAGCAATGCTCAGCACACCAGCAAGTCACAAATGAAGTTTTCCAAAAATCTAATCAAATTCTTTGGGTGAACAAGACTCATGTTAGAAACATCTCATGGGTACTGAACTTTGAAGAAGCCTGCCTACTGTGTATTATAATATCCAGACCTATAAAACAAGCGTTTATGCATATGTACCTGAAGAGAAATTCACATTAAAGCGAATTATTTTCTAAAACAGAATTTTTCTCTCCTGCTGAGTGTCACCATTGTGGAGATTTCACAGGGAAGCAGGTGTTTGCAATTCATGACCTCAGAACCATTGCTGGAGAACCAAAGACTTGCAGGCCTCCTGCAGAGACCTTGCTTCTCTTTCAGAGAACTAATGACTCACCCACCCTCTGCTCCCTAGGCTTCCTGTATATAAAGGCTTTGAATACCCAGGGGAAAAGAAAGGAAAATCAGGTAGAGAATGGAAAAGGCACTGCTGAAAAAAAATGAATAAAGTTATATCATGTCACAGTGCATATTTTTATTCTGATTCGTGTAATTTTGTTTAGGCAGATTGAGTGGGTAAATGTGGGCATGGTCAAAGGAGTCCCAGTAGGTGAAATAATTTGAAATCCTGTTAATGATACCAAACCAAACTGTTAAAAAAAAAACACCTTGATATATGATAATTAAGACTTTCATCCACCTAGATTGCTAACATTTTCTTCTCTGTTCTTTATACAACTCTGATTCAAGTTTCAATTACATCTCAACTAGCAACACTTTGTTAAACTTGTCAGTTCTATTCTATTAGTTAACTAGCTAATTCAGTTTTCTAAAATATGCAATCATAATGAGAAGCACATATACACACTATCACAGAAATCCTATGTTGCTTAAAAATGTTGAAGTGATAAAATAGAAAAGTACAAACCTCAAATTTGTAGACATAAATGGGCTTAGGTGCAATATAAGAATTGGTTTGTCCAAATTATTAACATACTGTCTCGAGAGAGTCCAGTGTCTTGCTTCTTCCTTACTTTTCTGAGATGGTTTTAATTTTCAAAGCATATGGTTCTGTTAATAACTATCCAAAGAATATTTGCAAATGAGTTTTTTTCTTTTAGTCAGAGCTTACAACAGTGAATTCTTAGCTGCTCAGTAATTTAAAAAGAACATAGTTGTGTAAGTATTTATGGAAGATTATGTGAAGAACATTGAGTTTCTCCATTTTTCATGGTAAAATAATGAAGAGAAAATGGACAGTGGATATCTTAAGATTTCTGCCTAGTCCTCAGAAACTCTGGCAATCCTGATATTGTATGTCAAACTGTGAGCATATGTATATATTCACATTTTTCTGGGGATGAGGTTCATATCTGTCATCAAATTCTCAAAGAGCTGAGACATTGACCACAGCATATACACACAAAAGTATTAGAAGAGAAAGTAAACAATCTTTCACACATGGTTTGATCTTTCATTACTCTGGTTGATTTGCTCCTGAGGGATGAACTGCTAGCCTTCCTTGCACATTATCAAAAAGTCATTCATTCTATCATACCCTATTTGTTCTATCAGTCTCTATTTATTAGAAGGTTCTTCTCACAAACACTTGGACTGTATACGTGTTTTAGACATCACCCTCTTTTTTAGTACTGTCAAGGGCGCTCTACCACTGAGATATATCCCCACCTCTTTTCCGTTTTTGTTTTGAGACAGAATTTCCCTAAGTTATCCAGGTTGGAGTTGCAATCCTCCTGCCTCAGCCTCCTGGGTAGCTGGGATTATAGGCGGGCCCCAATGTGCTAGCTACATAAAGCCATTCCTATGAAACACTTGGATATTCATTTTTACTTTGAACAGTAGGAGATTTAGTAACAAGAGTGGCATCTAGCAATTGTTCTAAGCCATAAAGTCTGTAGTTTGGTGATCGAATTTTACCCTGAGATGTAATGGTTTCTCTAACCTCATGCTCAACTCTCTCAAATATTTATCTTATTATTCTGGGTCTTATGTGTTTTTATAAACTGCTTCAAATTCCCATGCAAATTGAAATCATAAGAAAAAGCTCCTTATGGGAGAAATTAAGCTCAGAGCAATTCTGTACTTTTCACCTTGACTTTATTTTATTTTTCCTCAAAGCACTTATAGCTAACTGGATGACAGTATATTGCATACCAATTGGTTGATGACTTTTGTCTTTTAGTCCAGCTGAAAGAGGTAAACACTGCTGTACTAGAGATAATATTGAGCATGTCCAGTTTTCTCTCCTTATAGCCTGTACAGTCCAGCCCCAAGACGCCCCAGTCCTGTGAATTTGAGTGGGTGACAATGGGTTGACAGAGCCCAGCCAGCTAACTGTCTTCTCTGTGCTGATTTGATTCCTATTGATGAATTTGTCAAGTTTTCCAGATAGAATCACATTTAAGTTTTGCAGTCTCCTAAATTCAGACAGAAATTCATTCTATATACACAAATGTTCCCTATTTAAATAACAATATAATTCTCCACACTTGTTTTAAGTGATTCTAAAAGGAGAAAATCATTGGAGGAAAGAATTTTATAATTGGAAATCTGGGTACATTTTAGCAAAGTTAATGGATACATATTTATTTTTCTGTGGAGCAACATTTTTATAATGCTATGAAAGGAACTTTTATTAAACTTTTAAGGATATTCAAAACAAGCTTCCTTTTATGTTTCTAAAGAAAATTTACATACTGTTTGTAGGCATACACCAAATTCAGTTTCACGGCCCTTAAATCATCATTTATACATTCTCTGTGTTCAGCAAAGAACAAAATACATGTCCCATAGAATTTGTGGTTTGTTTTAAGGACACATGAGAGTGCAATTGAGAACCGTGCAATTCATAACAAATTCAATCTAGACAAGACAGTACACCGTTAAATGCAGCTCCTCCTATTTCTCCTTCCCACAAGAGACTGAAGAATTGAAGTCATTCACTCAAATATGAAATTCATGAAACACTTTAATTCTATGATAGTCATACACCAAGGAACAGAAAAGTCACTTCATCTCACAGCTTTTGAGAGACCCCAGGCAAATGTAAACAGTAGATGCTGTTACACATTAAGGATTCATTATGAGTACTAAATAACTAAAAATCCACAGGATTCGTAGGAGATTTATTAAATTATTTACCAAATTTCAACAGGAAAAATTATCATTTCGTGAGTCCGAATATAATGCTTATCTAGGCTTATTTATTTCACAGCATGGCTTATATTAAGTGATAAAATATGTAGTTAAAAAAAAATCCAGTGTTTACCATTAACTCACCAGTAGTGATCCGTTGTAATGTTAAGACTTCAGTGCTTCTCTGAGCTGACTCCCTGGTGATTAAATATTCCTAAGATTTTGTGAGATTTACCTGCTGTCGATGAATCTTGTCTGGGTTCCAGAGACCGCAATTTGGTATTTATTCACAGAGAACAGACCCCTGTCTGCCAAAGTCTTTGCAGAAACTATCTACACAACTCCATCATAACTGGTTCGACATAACTCATCTTCAAAACTTTCTGAAAACAGAGCACAAGCACTGGATACTATTCTTAAGTGAGTATGTGCAAAATATGTATGTCTACAAATTGGATATAGCTATATACATGTGCCTGTACATCTTCCTAGATATTGTGAACATTTGTTCATCCAGACATTATGTGCATCTCTATGCATAAAGGTGCTGTATGCACTTGTTCACAGGGTGAAGTAGGATTTATCAGAGAAATAGGATTTATCCAGGTAAGTCTGCAGAGCACGAAGATGGTAGGCCCATGTGACACACATCACCATGCAGAAAAGGGATCCAACAGCAGTACTGGAAGACAATAAGGTGACTCTTGTGTTTCCTGGTGGATAAATAAAGCCTCTCAGATGATAACCAAGTATAATAATATTGTAAGTTATACAAATGAGAACACACTGATCTAAAGCAAGACCTGTGGCTACTAAGACTTGGTGACCCAAAAGGGGGAAGAAGGTGAACACAGAGAAGATGAAGCACAAGGAGTCCATCTTTGTGATAAAGCCTCGTTGAGTCAGGGCTCTAAGTGAAAAGGGAAGAAGCAGGCAAGGGAAAGGCAAAGCGATCTGCAGAGGCCACAGCACTGGCTTTCAAGTTGCCGGCTGGACCACAGGCCAAGAAGCGTGGCAACCTCTTCAGCCGATACCTTGATGTTTAGCCCGGTGAAACATCTGATGAAGTGAACTAGAAGAAAGACAATATTTGAAACCATTAAATTGGTGGTAATCTGTTATAATAGCAATGGGAAGCTGATAGACCCATTCTTATCAGGACACCCTCATTTTGTGTAAATTTCCTGGAATGCGCTTGTGCAATGAAATAGATGTGTGATCATTTGTTCACCTGTCACGCTGCTGTTCATTCTCTCAATTTAGGATTCAGTGACTTCTCTGTGTGTGGGGTGTGTGTGTGACTGCTGTTCTTTGTTTCCAAATCATTAAGCCCAAGCACAGGGGATTTAGCTCAGTGGTTCCACCACCTGCCTCACAAACGCAAGGATCCAAATTTGATACCCAGCGCCACACACACACACACACACACACACACACACACACACACACCTACACGCATACACATCATTAAGCCCAGTAGAACTCATGCTATTATCAGTTGTGTAGGATAAATTTTTAGAAGTTTAATAATACAAGGAGTTGATTTCTTCATTTAATGAGTGAGCAATTAAATTAATTTATTTCTTTTTACCTGATTCTAAAGTTATTTTAATATATTAATGCTGGAACTATCAGACTAAATGAAACTGAGATTGGTTTGATAATTTCATGATTCTGATGAGAGATAAAGTTAAACTCTGTTAGCATCTCTAGACAGAGAAGAAATATAGTCATTTTCACAGTCCATTTCACGTTCTGTCCCCTGTGAGCTCCTTCAATTAGTTTACATGTCCCTCAAGGAATTGTTCCTACATGTTTCATACAATATTGATTTCTTGTCTGCCATTTTTGTCCCACTGAGACCAAGCACATCAAGGGCCTCCCGAAGACCTCTGGCCAGGGCTTCTTCACCATCAAACTTGGTCTACCTCCTTTCCTTAGTGGCTGTTGGCAGCAATAAAGACTAGAACTACAGAGGTACCTTTCAATCACCTACATACAAAACTTACCAAAAAGAGGTAATTTTGGGATGGTTTTCAACTTCCTCTATTTTATCACTTTGCTTTAGTAACAAAACAGAGATGGGAAGAGCAAAACACAATGCCCACAATTTTTGGGATAAAGCTGCAATCGGTTTGCTAACTTTCAGTCAACCTGATGTGTGATCTTGGACAAGTAATGTCATGTCATCAAGCTCTTATTTTTCTGTCCATGCCATGGAAATAAAGCCACTTGTTAGGGCAATTAAATGAGCTACTATCTTCAGAGCCCTGACTAGAAGAAATTTCTTGATAAAATATCACTCTCATTCTTTTTTATTATTCATTGTTTATTGGTACATTTTAGGTATACACTGTGATCATATATAGTGAGAATTTGTATCTGTACATGATGTATCTTGGTTCTTGTTTTTTCCTATTCTCCTTCCTTCCCTTCCATCCCTCCATACCTTCCTACATACAAAAGCTTTGTTTCCATTTTTTCCTTCTTTTCTCATTATTTTTCTTTCCCTTCTTTCCTTTCCCCCATATCTCTCCCTAATTCCCCTTCCCCCTTGGACCTTTACTTCCTGTTTCACAATATTACTTATACATCTTGGTCTTCATTGACACTTTCAGTTTCTCACAGCAAAGAAAGAATTCAGTATTTACAACATATGTATCCTATTTACTTCACTTAAGAGTATGGTCTCAAGGTCCATCCATTTAGCAATAAGTGTCTCAAGTTTGTCATTCTTTATGGCTGAGTAGTACTCCGTTTTATATTTAAAAAAAAAACACATCTTGACGGGCATTTGGGCTGTTTCCAAGATTTAGCTATTACAAACTGTTTCTCTACAAATGTGTGCACATACATCTCTGTGGTGTAATGCTTTCAATTCTTTTAGGAAGATATCCAGCAGGGGAATAGCTATGTCAAATGGGACCTCTAATCCTAGTTTTCTTTTTGTTTTTTTGGTACCGGGGATCGAACTTGGGACCTTGCTCTTGTGAGGCAGGCATGGAACCATAGAGCTAAATCCCCAGCCCTAATACTAATTTTTTGAGAAATCTCTGCACTGATTTCCACAGTGGTTCCACCAGTCTGCACTCCCACCAACAGCTAAGAAGTGTTATTTTTTTCCCTACAGCCCTGCCAACATTTGTTATTAGTTGATTTCTTGATAGCAGCCATTCTTCTTGGGGTGAGGTGGAATCTTTTTTACTTTCACTGGCATCTGTTGAATGACCTGATGTTGAACGTTTTTTCATATATTTACTGCTTCTACTTCTTTGAGAAATGTCTGTTCATTTCAGATGCCCATTTTTTGGAGTGGGCCTTTAAAGTTTATTTTTTTTAAGTTCTTTATATATTCTAGATAGTAGTCCCCTGTCAAAGGAACAGCTGGTAAATTTTTTCCCACATTATTGGTTTTCTCTTCACTCCGATGGTGGTTTCCCTTGCTGTGCAGAAGCTTTTTAATAAGATGAGGTCCCACTTACTAATTCTTTGTGCTAGTTCTTGTGGGACTGAGGTTTTATTCATAAAGTATTTTTGTACACCAATGTCTTCAAGAGTTCTGCCTAACATCTTCTAGCAGGTTTAGCATTTCTGCTTTAATATTTAGATCTTTGATCCACTTCAATTTTAGTTCACTGCATGGTGAAAGATAGGGATCTAGTTTTAGTCTTTGGCAAGTTGAAAGCCAGTTTTCCCAACACCATTTATTAAAGAAGTTGTCTTTCCTCCAGTGAGGGTGCTTGGCTCCTTTGTCAAAGATGAGGTGTCTAAGTATGTCTGGAGTTGTTTCTGCATCTTCTAATCTGTTCCATGTTGACTTATCACTGTAGTTTTGTAGTCCGTTTTCAAGTTAGGGATTGTGATACCCAATGCCTTGTCTTTGTTGCCAAGAGTTGCTTTAGCTATTTTAGGTCTTTTCTGGTTCCAAATGAATTTTTGGGTTGTTTCCTCTAGTTCTGTGAAATATGTTCATGGAATTTCAATTGGGATTGCATTGAATCTGTATAGCTGTTTTGTAAGTATGGCCAATTTCAATATATTGGTTCTTCCTATCCAAGAAAAGGGATGTCTTCCATTTTCTGATGTCTTCTTCAATCTCTTTTCAGACTGCCGTAGTTTTCAGAGTAGAGGTATTTTACTTCCTTCCTTAAATTAATTCCTAGGTTTTTCTTTCTTTCTTTTTTTTTTGGTGGGGGGAGCTATTATTAAAGGAGTTGTTTCCCTCTCTCAGTGAGTGTTGATTTGTATCTAGCTACTCTACTGAATTTGGTTACTAAATGTACAAGACTTTGTTGTAGTTTTGGGGGTTCTTCTATATAGAGTGTCATGTCATCCACAAATAATGATAATTTAATATCTCCATTTCTTATCTTTATTCCTTTTACTTATTTCTCTTGTCTAATTGCTGTGGCTAATGTTTTCAGAACTATATTAAACAGGTGGGGTGACAGCGGACATCCTTGTCATGTTCCTGATTTTAGTTTCTGACCATTCAGTTGGTTGTTAGTCTTTCATAGATGGCTTTTAACAGGTTGAGATAAAGACCGTTTATTCCAATATTTTGTAGCATTTTTATCATGCATGTGTGTTGGATTTTGTTGAATGCTTTTTCTGAATTTATTAAGATGATCATATGGTTTTTGTCCTTGACTGTTAATATAGTATATTACATTT
Organism: Fukomys damarensis; assembly: GCF_012274545.1. NCBI lineage: Eukaryota > Metazoa > Chordata > Mammalia > Rodentia > Bathyergidae > Fukomys > Fukomys damarensis. The sequence continues at coordinate 2,198,557 of NW_022900940.1, read as the reverse complement.
ATTCATTTACATATGTTGAACCAGCCCTGCATCCCTGGGATGAACCCTACTTGATCAGGGTGTATGATCCTTTCATGATTTTCTGCATTTCATTTGCCAATATCTTATTGAGAATTTCTGCATCTATGTTCATTAGGGAGATTGGCCTGTAGTTCTCTTTTTTCATTGGGTCTTTCTCTACTTTGGGAATCAAGGTGATGGCTGCTTCCAGGAATGAATTTGGAAGTATTACTTCCTTTTCAATTTCATTAGTGTTTGAGCAGTAGTGGCATTAGCTCTTCTCTAAATTACTTGCAGAATTCAGCAGTGAAGCCATCAGGACCTGGGCTTTTCTTTGTTAGTAAAATTTTAATTACATTTTAATTCATTGATTGATATTGGATTGTTTAAAATTTTTATATTTTCATTCAATTTTGGTAATTCATATGCACCTAGAAATCTGTTTCTTTTGTGTTTTTCACACTATTGAAGTACAGGTTCTCACAGCAGGTATTGATGATCCTCTGGATTTCTGCTGGATCTGTTGTAATTTCATTGTTTCATTCCTAATTTACTGAATTTTTTGATAAGGTTGGCAAAGGATTTTTCAATTTTATTTATGCTTTTGAGGAACCAACTCCTCTGTGATTTGTTGATTCTTTTCTGTGTGTCATTCACTTAGTCTCCATTCTATTGATTTCTGCTCTGATCTTTATAATTTCATCCCTTGTACAAGTTTGGGGTTTGTCTTGCTCTTCTTTTTCTAGAAGCTTGAGGTACAGCTATGGTTTATTTGAGCTTGTTCTCTTTTCCTACTATGGGTATTCACAACTATAAATTTCCTCCATAAGACTGCTTTTATTGTGTCCCAGAAATTCTGATATGTTGTACTGACATTTTTATTTAATTATAGAAACTGTGTACTTTCTCCTTTAGCTTCCTTTGTGAAGCATTGGTTGTTCAGGAAGGTGTTGCTCAATTTCTATGTGTTTATGAAGTTCTTTTGCTATTGATATCAAATTTCATCTCACTATGATCTGCTAATACAGGGGATAAATTCAATTCTCTTACATTTACTTAAGCAAGTTCTATATACTTTGTAGAATGACCTGTGTGCAGCATAGAAGAATATATATTCTGATTTTGTGGGGTGGAACACTCTGTGGACTTCTGTTAAGTCCATTTGTCCAAGAGTTTGTTTCAGTTCTAGTATTCATTGTTTATTTTTTGTCTAGCTGAGCTATCTATTGTTATAGTGGGGTATTGAAGCCCCCACTACAATTGTATTAGTGCTTATTTGATTTTTAAATATCCATTCATGTTTGCTTTATGTAGTAGACTGCATTAGTATTTGGTGCATATATATTTTTATTATGATCTCTTCCTCTTGCATTGCTCCCTTTACAGGGATATAGTGACCCTTTTTGTCTCTCTTAATTAGTCTTGGTTTGAAATCCACTTTTTCAGCAAATAGAATAGATACTCCTGCTTCTTTTCAGGTTCCTGTCACATGCAGTTTTCTTTTTCAGCCTTTGACTTTCAGTCTATGAATTTCTTTTTTAATTAAGTGTGTTTCTTATATGCAGCATATTGTTGGATCTTTCTTCTTAATCCATTCTGCCATAATATTTCTTTTGATTGATGAATTCAGTCCATTAACATTGATGGTTGTAACTGACATGTGTTGATTTATCCTTGTCATGAACTTTTCCTATTGGATTTTCCCCCCTTTGCATTTAATTTCTTGCCTTACCTGATAGATTCATTCTGCTGGGCTTCATGGAATTATGACCTCCATTGTCTTTTCCTAGGATACTGTTTAGAATATTTTGGAGTGTTTATTTGATATTCATGAAGTACCTCAGATGTTCTTTATCATTGGATTATCTTATTTCTCCATCAAATTTGAAAGATAGTTTTGCAGGATACATCAGTCTATGTAGGAGGTTGTTTTTTTTTTTATTCAGTTTATTGGTACAATCTAGGTATACAGTACAGTTACATTCATTATTAGGATCCTGTACCTTTACATAATAGGTCTTGATTCTCATTTTTTCCCCTTGTCCCTGCCCTACCTTCACCCCCTCCTCCCCTCCCAATTTACAAACACTTCATTTCCATTTTTTCATTTTCTCATATTTTTTTCCTCTCCCTTATTACCTCTCCCCCACCCTTTCCACTTTCCCTACACCTTTAGCCCTTTACTTCCTATTTCACATTATTAATTATCTCATTAGGATCCTGTGTACTATTACAGTTTTTCACACCAAAGAAACTATTCGGTATTTCAGTTAAAGCAATCTCTGTATGAACATTAAAAATAGGGAATCCTAAAATAAAACTAAAAAGGAAAGTAAAAGAGAAAAGGCAATGATGTAACATTAAAATAATCCTTAGTTCTGGAGATGAAAATGGTCCCTGAACATATTTAAATTGCTTCTTGCTCTTGTAATCTTATTCTTTTTTTTCATTACTTAGAGAATACTTTATTAGCCTCTGTAATCAAACCCACATAGATATGACCTTACATATTTAGTATGATGTGTTACCCCTGTACACATGGAAAAATAATAAAAAATAAAAATAAAAATAAATTAACATTTCTAGACCAATATGGCTGTCCATTTCTGTACAATGCCAACTCAACACAGTAAATTGGGATGACTTTTTCCAAAGTTAGCAGCACCGTTAAAGTTTCCCAAAATTCAATTTATATATATATATACATGTACATATATATATGTATATATATATATATATAAAGCTAATAATAGCAGTATGTTATGCATTGATAGCAGCAACAGCTTTTCCAGGTTCTGCAGTCATCTGAACAAAATTATAGACATTTAGCACATTCCATTAAAAAAAACAAAACAAAACAAAACAAAAAACAAAAACAAAGAAAAGAATAATATCCAGAAAACAGCAAAGTTCTGTTGCTGTTGTGCTACCTGGCACCATTTTTTTTATTAGCACCTTAATCATCATCTGGAAAGAGAACATTCTAGAGTAATATCATTAAATGTA
>NW_022900940.1:2174520-2194364 GCF_012274545.1 Fukomys damarensis | reverse complement strand
ATTTACAAACACTTCATTTCCATTTTTTCATTTTCTCATATTTTTTTCCTCTCCCTTATTACCTCTCCCCCACCCTTTCCACTTTCCCTACACCTTTAGCCCTTTACTTCCTATTTCACATTATTAATTATCTCATTAGGATCCTGTGTACTATTACAGTTTTTCACACCAAAGAAACTATTCGGTATTTCAGTTAAAGCAATCTCTGTATGAACATTAAAAATAGGGAATCCTAAAATAAAACTAAAAAGGAAAGTAAAAGAGAAAAGGCAATGATGTAACATTAAAATAATCCTTAGTTCTGGAGATGAAAATGGTCCCTGAACATATTTAAATTGCTTCTTGCTCTTGTAATCTTATTCTTTTTTTTCATTACTTAGAGAATACTTTATTAGCCTCTGTAATCAAACCCACATAGATATGACCTTACATATTTAGTATGATGTGTTACCCCTGTACACATGGAAAAATAATAAAAAATAAAAATAAAAATAAATTAACATTTCTAGACCAATATGGCTGTCCATTTCTGTACAATGCCAACTCAACACAGTAAATTGGGATGACTTTTTCCAAAGTTAGCAGCACCGTTAAAGTTTCCCAAAATTCAATTTATATATATATATACATGTACATATATATATGTATATATATATATATATAAAGCTAATAATAGCAGTATGTTATGCATTGATAGCAGCAACAGCTTTTCCAGGTTCTGCAGTCATCTGAACAAAATTATAGACATTTAGCACATTCCATTAAAAAAAACAAAACAAAACAAAACAAAAAACAAAAACAAAGAAAAGAATAATATCCAGAAAACAGCAAAGTTCTGTTGCTGTTGTGCTACCTGGCACCATTTTTTTTATTAGCACCTTAATCATCATCTGGAAAGAGAACATTCTAGAGTAATATCATTAAATGTAGCTCTGATAAAGCATGGTCCCTACTATGTATCATAAAGCAGGTACAAGATATTTTACATTCATAGAGGTATGATACAGTACTGTTCTACATCAATAATACTAGAATCAGTCTTGGTTTGAAATTTACTTTGTCTGCAAATAACATTGCTACCCCTGTTTTTTTCTGGGCTCCTGTCACATGGAGAACTGTTTTCTATCTTTTCACTTTCAGTCTCTGGGCTTCTTTTTGCACTAGGTGTGTTTCTTGTATACAACATATTGTTGGATTTTGTTTCTTATTCCATTTTGCCAGTCTATTTCTCTTGATTGGTGAGTTGAGGCCATTGACATTGCTGGTTATAACTGACATGTACTGACTTATTATTGACATGTTATTGGCCTTTTGTTGACTCTTTTTACTTTTTCACCTTCTCCTTTTAATTTCTTGCCTTGCCTATTTGATTTACTCTGTTGGGCCTCATGGTGTTGTTGCCTTCATTGCCTTTTTCTAGGATCTTGTTTAGAATTCCTTGTAGTGCTGGTTTGGTATTCATGTAATTTCTCAGGTGTTCTTTGTCTTGGAAGTGTCTTATTTCCCCATCCATTTTGGAAGAGAATTTTGCAGAATACATCAGTCTAGGTTGGAGGTTGTTCTCTTTTAGTACTTGAATTATCTCATTTCAGGCTCTTCTTGCCCCAAGGGTTTGTGTTGAAAAGTCTGCTTTGATTCTGATGGGCTTTCCTTTGTATGTGATTTGTTTCTTTTCTCTTACCGCTTGTAGTATTTTGTTCTTCTGTTGGGTTTTTGGGATCTTGATTATTATATGTCTAGGTGTAGATTTTTTTTATTGTAGCTAGTTGGGGTCCTATATGCCTCAGTTATCTGAATGTCAAATTCTTCCCCTCTGTTTGAGAAGTTTTCTGTCATTAATTCTGTGAACAGCTTTTTAAAGTCATTTGTATTTTCTCCTGCTACTTCATGTATTCCCATCAGTCTTATGTTATTCTTCTTTGCATCATCTAGGAGGTGTTGGATCGATTTCTCATGATCCCTTACTGTTTTTAAGAGACCTCTCTTTTCATGGTCACTGACTGTAATCTTATGTTCTATATATGAGAGTCTATCTTCGCATTCTCTTATTCTGTTGCGTACACTTTCTATGGAGTGTTTAATCTCCTGGATATCTGTTTGAATCTGTTTTATGGATTCCATTTCTTTCCTATGTTGGGCGTTTATTTTTTCCATTTCTTTCTTATTCTGGGCCTTCATGGCTTCTGTCATGGTCCTGAGCTCATCTATTTTTTTGTCAGTTTCTGCTCTAGAGCCTCGAATCGTGACTTCCATTTTGATCACTATCTCTATGGTTATCTGGGAAATTATTTCTGTTTTGAATTTTTCTAGAGCCTGATTGATCTGCTTTGTTATTTCCTGTGCTTTGAGTTCAGGGTGTCCTGGTGGTTCACTATAGGCCTTTTCATCCTCATTTGCCCTACTGTTTGCCATTGGTGAACTGGAAGTCTGTCTTTGTGTCTTGCTTAAGTGTTTTCTCATTTTTATTTTTGTTGTCTGTCCTTGGTTTAATCTCTGGGTTATCACCCAAATCTTCCTGATATAGTTGCGCCCTAGCTTCTGTGTCTCTAACGACCAACAGACATTCTCATCTTCATAACATCAGAGAAACAGCTCATCAAATAAACTGCAATGCTTTACCCCAACTGACACAATCAGCAACACATTAAGATCAAGCACAACTTGGACACTAACGACCTGTTTAGTCACTAGTCTATCACCCTTTAATCATTTGAATTAAATTGAAATCAAGAAGCAGTCCAGGACATGTCTGCAGTGAACAAAATTTTAATATAGTGTATTTGCTGTTTAATGGCTCAGACAGAGCGAGGATGCAAGTCCCCTGGTCTCAGTTAGCTGATGGCTGAACCCCATGATGCTGACTGACCTCGGACTGCAAGGCCCAGATTGAGTTCCCCAACCTTCTGACTGGTTGAACTCCACAACGTTCTATTGCAGGTTTCCCATGCCCTTTCTTTAAAGATATTCAAAGTCGGGAACTCAGAAAAATACCCTTGATGACCACCTCTGCCTCTGCAGAGTGAGTCCAAAGACTGGCACAGTCAGGAGGTCTGAGAGTGCATTCTGGGGGGGGGTTATGGGGGTTCAGGGGCTCCCATGCGGCTTCCTCCCGGCGCTGGAGCGATGGTAGCTCTGGTGGTTGTTTTTTATAGAGCTTGAAATACCTCAATCCAGGCTATCCTTGATCTGAGGGTTTGTGTTGAGGTTTTTGCTGTGATTCTAATGGGCTTTCTTTTGTATGCAGTTTTGTTTCTTTTCTCTAACTGTTTTTAATATTTTTGTTCTTGTATTAGATTTCTGGAATGTTGACTAATACATGCTTAGGTGTAGTTTTTTATCATGGCTACTTGGAGTTATATATTCCTCATTTGTCTTTATGTCAAATTCTTTTCTCATGTTTGGGGAGTTTTCTGTGATTACTTCTGTGAAAAGTTTATTTACACTTTCTGTCTCCTACTCCATCATTGACTCCAATCACTCTTAAGTTATTCCTTTTTTTTTTTTTCTTGGCATTATCTAGTAGCTGTTGGATTGATTTCTCATGGTCCCTTGCTATTTTAAAGAAATCTTTCTTTTCCTGTTCTTTAACCACAATCCTGTCTTCTATGTCTGAAATTCTGCCTTCACATTCACTTATTCTACTGTGGAAATTTTCAGTGGAATTTTAAACTTCTTGGATATCTGCTTGGATGGGTTTCACATTTTCCAATTCTTTCTTATGATGGGTATTTATGATTTCCAACATTTTCTTCCATTGCTCTTTTTTTTTAATCTGTGTCTGCTCTAGGGTTATTAATCATGTATTTCATTATGATCACCATCTCTGTTGATATGTGAGAAATTATTTCTGGTTCATTTTTTTCTAGAGCCTCTTTCATCTGTTTTGTTACTTCCCTTATTTCCAGTTCAGGGAATCCAGGTGGTTGACTTCCAGATTGTTCCATCTCAGTTTTCCTTTGCTGAGCTGGAAGTCTGGGTTTGTGTCTTGTTTAGGTGTCTTCTCATTTCTTTTTCTTGTTAATGATGATGTTTTTTGGCTTAATTTCAGGGTAGATGTTTGTATATTGCTTATTGTGGGTATCTTTGTTGCTATTATTTAGAATGCTAAGGGGATGGCTCTTCTCAGGTTGTCTTCCAGGTACAGTTGGCTTTGGATTTTGAGTCTGTATTGGCCCTTAGACAATTTAAGTCTTGTTACACCAGGAAGAACAACTGACCAGAACAATCACATCACATGGGCCAAAGTAATGCAATCAGCATCAACAATAGCATCAAATACAGCCTAGAAAATATAAACTGTGGTAACTATTAATCTATAACCTTTAATCACATGAACTAGATTTGTGGTTACATATAAAAATCTAGAACCAACCGGAAATATGTTTGTAGTATATAAGGCCTTCAATATAGCAAATTTGCCCTCTGCTGAGAAGATTTAGAATGAATTGAGAGGTGCTAGAGAAACAGAGGGAGAGTGAAAGGTTAGAAGTAAAGCTAGAGGACACAGGAAGGTCATGCAAACTTTGCAAAACTGGTGAAGACAGGAGGAAAAGAGAGAAGGAAGGAACAAAATAAAGGACAGAACAAACTAACAGCAACAGGAGAACTAGAAACCATATTCTTGCTCCTATAAAAATAAGAACAATGGAGTAAAAGCCAAATAGGGTTAGATTCTAATAGTATATAATAAAGTTCTACTTCAAAGAATGATAAACAGGAAAAGAATTGTATACTTACGGACAAAGAGTATCAATCATTCTTTGGTTTCTTTTGCTTAGAGGATTTTCCTACATAAACTATTTCATAGAGCCCCCAATATGTAAATCAAACTAAAGTGATATTTTATCAATGTTGGCTAATCTACATTCAAAGTTATATTTAAAAGTACATTATTGAAAGGATAGTATTTATCAATTAAAATATTTAAAATAACTTTATTACCAAGTGTGGGGATCCCATTATCTTTGTGTGTGTAACATTACATGTGAGCAGTTATAGCATTAGGATTAACCATATGAAACAGCTAATATTGCCCAAGTTAAATCAGCAAAAAGGGCAGTATATTACACCATACACTAATAACAGTCATAAATTTTTATGTTTCTTAAACATTTCTGCTTGTGATCTTTCAATTCTCTTTCATGTATAAGATCCAGAAACTTAAAATAGATGCTGTGAAGTTTGTTTCAAAATTTAATCACTAGCCATCACGAATTTTCTCACACATTCTATCATAAAAGTAAAAGTCAGATAATCAAAACTTAATAAGTGTTATATTGTAGGAAATGACCTCACTAAAAGATACTTTAAAGGGTATAGATCAAGCAGAAGGAACATTATACCACATGGAGGATCTGAATTGCAAGGGTTGTGAGAAAAGATATCAGCATTTATATCAATAAATCACAAATGATGTCAAATATAGTAATATTGTGTAGTTTGGGGAGAATTAAAATGTAAATACTGGATAATAGTATTATTTATCTGGAAGTAAGATGACCTGTGTTAAATTAATGTAGATCATGTATTATTCTGCAGTATTCTTATTGAAGATCCTAAGGCAACATTAAGCAAGGCAGGCATATTATAATTGCTTGGATAATCACTAAAGTAGACATGTCACATGTAACTTCCAAATGAATATAGGGATAAAATGGAATTAGAAATCCTTCCACAATATAAAATATAGGAAGAAAGAAGGAAAAAGTAGAGGAAAAGGCATATTTTAATAACATGACAGCAATACATGTGAATAACTAGAAACACATGAATATGCATGAGTTAGACCTCTAGTAGTTTAGTTTTACTAGTCATATGTATTTTCAAAAAATATAATAGTTATATTCTAGTTATAAGAGACAAAATAAGGACCCAGAGGGATTTTGATCAGTTTGGGTCTAAAACAATGAAGGACAGACACATCAGGTAACAGCTTAAAGAAAATGGATGTAGCAATAATATTAGACAAAATAAACTAAGATAAAAAGAATGTATGTAGTAGTAATATTTTAATACAAAGTATAGTCATAATTTAATTAAAGTTGTATAAAATTCTATAAGTCATTCATAGGAAAATGGATACATATTGAGGCCTTATTCTTAAGTGTAATAAATAAGACAGGTGTGTAAATACCAAATAGTTTTTCTGGTGTGAAAAACTAAAAGCGTAAATAAGATCCAAATTGTATAGCTGACAATATGAAATAGGAAGAAAAGGGCTAAAGTTGTATGGGAATGGAGTACTACTCAGCCATAAATAATGAGAAACTAGAAACATTTATAGCTAAATGGATGCACATTGAGGCTATACTCTTAAGTGAAATAAATAGGTCACACTTGAGTAAATACTGAATAGTTTCTCTGGTGTGAAAACTAAACTTTTAAATAAGACCCAAACTGTATAATTTTGACAATGTGAAATTGGAAGAAAAGGGCTAAAAGTGTAGGGGAAGTGGGAAGAGTAGGGGAAAGGAAATAAGGGAAAAGAAAAAATATGAAAAAATGGAAACAAAGTCTTTGTAAATATGAAGGGTGGAGGGGGTGAAGGGAGGGCAGGGGTATGGGAAAAAATGAGCACCAAGATCTGTCATGTAAAGATACAAGATCCCAGTGATGAATATAACTGTACTATATACTTAAAAAGTACCAATAAACTCAATGAAAAAAGGTATAAAATTCTAAAGTAGTACAAATCTAAAAACATAATCCAAAATACATAAAGTGAAAAAACCAATTACAATGTGTAAAGTGAGTTCACCATGACAATGAGAGAATCACATACCCATTACACAAGCAGAAAAAAGATCTAAAGGAGTACAGAAAATTTAACCACACAATGAGCAAGCTTGGGCTAATACACCCAGTCTCCACATAAGGGCAGTTTCCCTTCCCTTGTTTCCAGAGGAGAGGGTGAAAACACTACTGCTCTCCATTTCCACAGATCTGTCTAGCCTTCTGCTGACAGAGACGACAGGAAAGGTGTGGGGATGATGGAGGCGCAAGTAGGTTTTATCACGCCTCACACAGACACCTCAATGATTCCTGTTAGGAGAAAGGGTACATAGTATCCTAATTCCATGAAAAGTTCAGTCCAATTCCACCATCTGGAGTGCTTAAAATAACTACAGCCCTTCAAAACAGGAGAATGCCCACACATGTCCTACAAGCGTGAGTAACTGCCTGACATGCTTCTCTGCCCTCAGGAAGACCATTCCCACAGGATTTCCTTTGCTAGTGTTCTTTTGAGTTTTGAGGTTTTGCTCTCACTTGCCTGCTTTTCTTCAACGGGATAAGTACACCACAATTTTAACACAAGAACACAGTGCAGACTCGCTTAATCCCTAAGCATGAATGCGTACCAAAAGTTTTAAAGCACTGTGCACGATAGAAATCGTGTGCGTGCGTGCATGCGTGCACACGTTGAGGAGAATGGATCATATTCTAACTTCTGCACTGAAAGTCTGTTAACCTGGCCACAAAAGTTAGGTGTCAGTGATTTCATTGTGTGCAAAACTGTTTCACATGTTTTATCAAAGTGTTCATTGGCTTTTATTAAATTTTTAGGTAGTTAGAAATAAAACCAAAGTTAAATGTACTGTGAAGTAAATGTACTGAAGCACTTTTAATAGAGCACAGTTAAGAAAATCCCCCATCTGTGATACAGAAGATAATTGCTACATTGATACTTAGAAACACAGGAAAAGCAAATTCGATTCCCATGGAGTATGTCCTACCAGTAAATGAAATCCAGCTTCATATACTTAGACAAAATGTAGGCACTGTGGGATTGCATTCCTAAAATCAAGAATGTAGTCTCAAAATATGCACAAAATGCACAATCTACATAGCCAGGACCCTTTCCCTCTTTCCCCTCCCTCTCTTCTCTTCCCTCTTTCCCTCTTTTTCTTTCTCTCCAAGGCTCATTGTGGTTAAAGGTTAAATAACATTTTCTGCCAAAATTTATTCTATTAACTGATGGGTTTATTAATTCAGCAAATAATTTTCAAGCTTCTACCACGTCAGGCAGCATTATAGACAACAGGGCTACAATACTGTACAAAATAGGAAAGATTCCTATGCTCATGGATATTACATTGCAATTTGAGACAAAGTCATACTAAAAGAATGAATGAATGAGGGTTCAAAGAATGTTTAATTTCTTGTAATAAATAAATATGTGCTAGATGCAATTTCTCATCCTCAAAACTTTTGACATTGTGCCAGATAATCTTTTGTTGGGTGGGCTCTGATATGCACTTGAGGATACTTAGAGCATCATCGGTCTCCATCCAGCAGCTTCCAGTTGTCTCCTTCCCAGTTGTGACAATCAAAAACATCTCCAGAAATTTCCAAGTATTGCCTGGCAAGCAATAGTATCAAGAGTGACCGAACCCAGGTACTGCTGCTGCTGCTGCTGCTGTCTGATGGTCAGAGAAGGACTCTTGGATGGAAATGGAGAAAGAAAAAAAAACTGATAATGAACTTAGATTTCCCAGGGAACTGTGTGTGTAGTTGGAGCACACGGATCAAGTAGAAAATGTGATTAGAAAGGCAGAGAGAGCCAGATCTCACAGAGACAGTTAGTTCATGATGAAGAGCCTCTTTTTTTTCTTTTCTCTTTTTTTTTCTGATGTGACAAGAAGTTAAGATGAAGGAGATAATTCTTGATTAGATAGTTTCTGACTTTGACAAATTTGACTCTACCTTTAAAAGTGGACTTTCACAGGCTAGGGTGAAAGACAGAGGTACTCAGATGTGGATAAGAAGATCAGAGTTTATGCTTCTCAGGCTGGAGGGTGGACAGAGGCTGCACAGAAAGGAGTTCATAGTTGTCAGAAATGTAGAGACTACTGGTAAAGGAGGAACCTTTGAGAATCATCTCCCATGTTGACTGCTATTGGGACGAGTACTGAGAAGAGCCCTCTCAAGGACAGTGTGTTCTGGTGCCATATGCAGCAGCTGTGAACCGTGTGAGTCCTGACTCTGGCTCAGCCCCAGTCAGGCCCCCTTGGGAGAAGAGGCCCAAAGCCAGGTACAGCCCAAGGTACCTAACAGAGCCAGATGGATGTGCCAAGGACTGGCAAATAACAGTGCAAAGATGCCCATGGTGTGACTTTAAAATGTTCTCAGAGGTTTACAGAGTCAACCCTTTCAGACGAATGCAAGCAAGGACAGCAGACTTTAAGTCATTATTCCAATATCCTCAATGTTGTGTTATTGCTAACTTCCCTTAGTATGGGAGTGTGTAAACCCTTCTTCTAAGGTGCTTTCCACCACTTTCTCATTTAAGTCTTCTGAAAAAAATCCTATACATTATTGTATTTGCAGTATTTTTAATATAAGGGCAGATGTTCTGTTACTTGCCCATGGAATCTGAAATCCAAGCAATCTGACCCAAGTCCAGTATCTTCATCACTACATAATGCTCAGATATTAATAACAATAAGTATTGCACTCTGCTCAGATTAAGCAGTTGGCAAAGATGAAATCCCTTGCCAAAGTCATACCAAGCTAATTCTGAATAATTTGTGGAACAATTATTAATATATTGTTAGCATTAGAACACCAGCTAGTACCAGATGATTTCTTTATGCACTTCATATGAATGACCTGGTTTAATCATCACAAAAATCTAGGAGAAAAGTCTTATTAGTTACCCCCATTTTACAGATAAGAAATCTAACACTTCAGAGCTGTAGCTTGTCCAAAGTCACACAATAATAATCAGTAATGCTGGGATTGAGATGTAACTCAGGTGAAGCATCAGGCTTTCATTCTGTATTAGTCACTTTCCTGTAGCAGGGACAAAATACACCTAATGCCCACAATTTTAAAATGAGGGGATTATTTGGGGCTGTGTATTTTAGAGGATTCCGTTTATGGTTTGGTCACTCTAAGGCAGGAACAGCAAGGCAGAGGAGCCTGAGAGAGGAAAAACACTCACTCCCTGGCAGCCAGGAAACAGAGACCAAAGGAAAGAACCTGGGAGGACACACCCTTCCTGGTCATGCCCTCAGGGACTCATCTCCAACCAGGCCCCAACTCCTAATCGCACCTGCAGCTACTGAACTCAGCAGTCCTAAATCCACTGATGCTGCCTCCATGAAGCAATCGCCATCCAAACACAAGAGACTTTTGGGTACATTTTAGATCTATACCATAGCATACCTTGACACTAAATCACTGAACCCAATTCTTTTCTAGCACAGAACATGTTAGGAACTCATCTAATTTTATTTGGTAAAAATAAAATGAATAATTCAAAATGACAAAACACTATTTTAAATAATGTCATAAACAAGGACATCTGACAACATTTTAAACAGAGGCAATCCTTTGAAATCTTCCATGATTTTCTTTTAGTGTGGAAGTTTTAAAGAAAATAGTTCATTTGTCAATTTATTTCACATGAGTTAATTTTGAAATAAGCACATGGATAAAGGATTTGGTTGACCCAGCCTATAAACTTCCATATATTAGTTGGTGAATTCACGTATCTCCAATGTACCTTAGACAAGTACTTGTCCCAACTCCATCAACACCTTCACCCTCAGATCTTCCAGTCACTGTTTGAGAAGTCAGCAAAGACTAACGCTCCAGAAGCCCCTGGCAGAACCTATACATTTGTCTGCGGTCTAGCAGCTGACACAGCGATGACAGACATCCATCTGCCTGTACGGTGGCATCCTTCCTGTGTTACCAAGGTAACGTAAGAGATCAACCCAAGCTTTGGGTCATACGTTTTGTTGAAAAGTTCTATTTTCTAGTAAGAAAGTTGTAGCTATTTAAAAACTATTGTGAAGTCAAAGAAAGCCAGGATTTGGCATCAGAAATTTCATATTTGATTTCTCTTGAAAAGTATAAGCCTTGTGGTCCTGGGCAAGTCACTATAATCACAGTAAGAATGGTTTTCCATCATGCAGGAAGCAAAATAATCCTGATGCTGGCCGTCTGGCAGGTTGTAGGGGTCATCAATAATATAGTATGTGCATGGGTGGTTTAGGGCTATAAAATCATCTAACAACAAAGGGAGACAGTGACAATATAGAGACCAAACAGCTAGTTGCAAAGTTTCCTCTTTACTCACTTAGGAGTAGTTTAACTCCTCTCTATCTTGAGGACTTCTGTCAGTGGCCACATGTGTCCAGGCAGAGCTGGTACAAGCCAGCATGTTCTTGAGATAAAGGAGAGACAAACCCAATGCAATTCAAGTACTGATGCTTGTGGCAGGTGTGCAAAATGCAAACTAGAAATTCTCTAAGCTGTAAGGCATGAGATCTAACCTGTCTAGGTACAACCAGCGGATGTGAGATGTATTTTGCAACTATCCATGAAACTTTTAATATCAATAACAATTGATATTATGACAATAGCAGCTCACCTATCAGTGCAATACTTTTGCAAACAAAATACTTTAAGAATCATAGGCGTAAAACAGTTGTATGTATTGGCAGTTCTCTAACAGTGTGTCAGCTGAGTATGGATTCATTAAGGCTGGGATCAGCCAGCCCTCTACTTCAACAGCACGCCTGCTTTGGCTTGGGTTCTCAGTGGTTTGGGCTCATGTGTGTTTATCCTGCGGAAGGAGGCAGCAGCTACTTGGGGACAAGTCATTTTCAGAGTAGTGAGAGAGAAAAGAAAGCATTTGTCTAAGGGTTTTAGGCCTCTGATCTAAGCTCCCAAATTTCACTCTCTTGCTCTATGAACAAGCACCTTTATCCCAATTATTTCATGTAATCTTTGCAACAACTCGAGAAATCGGGTTCTTTTCAGTCTTCTTTTAGCAGAGAAGACCAAGTGAAGAGGAGAAACTTTCTAATATTCTGCAGCTAGCAATGGCTGAATTGGGATTTCAGGAAGGTAATGGTATTCCACGTCCTAGCATGTTTGCCAGTACATTCTACTGACTGTTTTCAATCCTTAAATAAACACTCTAATTAAATGAAGCTGGTTTCAGTGTTGATGATATCTGGGCATCATGACATTTCAAATACATGTGAATTTTGTTTTATTCATATGATGAATTATTTTCTATGTAAAGCATCCATAACATGTAGCTACTCTATGATGCCTAATAAAATAAATACATGCAAATATACCATCCAGTATCTTTATGCACTTCTTCTTTGTTTGAATTTCCTATCTCCTCCTGGAAGGTCACTACTGTCTTAAATTTTATATTCACCATTCCGTTGCATTCTAAAACATAGATTTAACATATATGTCTGTAAGAAGCAATTTTGCTTGGTGGGGCCCTCAATTGTGTTATTAACTATATCTCCATTATTGCTCTATAATCACATAAAGTGAATAAATCACAATATATCAATTATCTTACCAATCTGTATTGGACTGCCTTTAACATTTGCTATTATATATAATATTTCTATGAACAATGTCACTACTAATGTATGAAAGTTCCTGTAACACTAGATGCTTAACCATAACTTATATTGTGAGGACCTATAATTTAAGGAGAGTAAAATAATATTTTATCAGGATCTTAATATGCACTTCCCTGCTTACTACAAAGACTTGGAGTATTTTCTTTCTTGTTTTTTTTTTGGTGTTTTTGTTTTTTGAGACAGGGTCACACTATGTGGTTAAGCCCAGGTTGGTCTCGAACTCTCAGTGATCCCCCTGCCTCAGCCTCCCAAGTTCTGGGATTACAGGCGTGTGCCACCATGCCCAGTTTAGAGTATTTTCATAAGGTAATTCACAGTATTTATTCTCTCTTCTGTAAGGTAGTTAGTTATTGATGACCTTTGCCAATTTTCCTGATTGCTTATCTTCCTTTTTAAAATCATAACAGTCATGTAAATATTTACATCAAATATTTATATCAAATATTTACATAAACTTTGTCCATTATATATATACACATTATATATATAATTATATATTATACATTTTATATATATATATATAATTAACAATAATTCACTTTTCTTTCTATTGTTTTTACAAATACTGGAAGGATTTGTCAGAAGCTTCCTTTAATGATTGTCTGGGTTGGTTTGTAAAGCCCCAAAATTTACATCTACCCAAAAGCAGTGAATGTGATCTTGTTTAGAAACAGAGTCTTTGCAAATGTGATCAAGTCAGGCTACGATCATACTAGATTGGAATGGACCTCAAATCCAATTATTGGCATCTTGTAAGAAAATTAGGACAAAAGGACAGAGGGATGGAAAAGACTTCCACGTGAAAGTGGAAGCTGATCCTGGCATGATACGATTACAACCCAGAAACACCGAGGATTTCTGGCAGATATCAGAAGTGGGGAGCAGAGAGGAGAGGTTCCACCCTGGAGCATAAAGAGGAGGCATGGGTCTGTCGGCACTAATCCAGCCTTCCAGCTTCTTGAACTAAAGGAATATATTCTAGGCTGTAAGCTACCCAGTTTAAACATCATAAATTTTTTAAACATTTTAAAACTATAAAGATAATCTAAAAGTTTGAAGTACAGTACTTGCCTTCACATGGAAAGTTTTAATTAACTAAATATTGATTGTTTTTATGGTCATGAGGTAGAGATCCTATATTGCATTGCTTTTTGTTTGTTTGTTTCTTTTCGTTTAATAATAAATTGTTCCACCACTGTTTATTGAAAGTTTCATTTTTCTCTCCATAAACTATAATCAAAGGGCCACATAAGTGTGGTCTTCAGTTTGGGAATTTGAATCTGTTCCTTTTGTCAATTTACCTATCGCACTAATCTGTTCTAAATGTTATAACTTTATAGTAGTTCTCATCTGGTAGTGCTAATCCCTTCAGTTTTCTCTTCTCCATTTGTTTTT
Source organism: Fukomys damarensis (assembly GCF_012274545.1). Classification (NCBI taxonomy): domain Eukaryota; kingdom Metazoa; phylum Chordata; class Mammalia; order Rodentia; family Bathyergidae; genus Fukomys; species Fukomys damarensis. The sequence goes on along the minus strand of NW_022900940.1, from coordinate 2,180,565 downwards.
CCTTAGAAATTTCTTGGTTATTGTTTGATATTTGATTATCCATTAAAATTTAAAAGCAGCTTATAAATTGCCTCTAAAATATGTTGGGATTTTAATTAAAATTTCATTTAATCTATAGATCAATGTAGAAGAATTAACATTTTGCAGTATTAAGCCTTTGTATTCATAAAATAATTATTTTGATTTATATTTCTTTTATATTGTAAAATAAAATCCTAAGGTGTTACATTTTCCCATAAATCTTACACATTAACTAATAAGTACATTCCTAAGTACCATACATACTCTGTTAATATATCTTTACAAAACAGTGTTTTGTAAAATCTGCTTGATGTATATAAAATGCAAATTTTGGTTAATATTACATCTATCTGTTTGGCCAAAGTTTACTGTTATTTTGACTTATCTACATATGCCCTTTAGTTGTTTTCTTTTTAATTGTTTATTGGTACATTTTAGGGATACGATATAATGACATCCATCATTGGGAATTTGTACCTGTACATGATATATCTTGATTCTTATTTTTTCCCAATTCCTCTGCCTCCCTTAAACCCCTCCCTATTTACAAAAACTTTGTTTCCATTTTTTTCATTTTCTCATATTAATTCCATTCCCTTCTTTCTTTTCTCTTCCCATTCCCCTTTCCTTTGGTCCTTTTTTTCCTATTTCACATTATCTATTATACCTTTTAGTCCTTATTTACACTTTTAGTTTTTCACACCAGAGAAACTATTCAGTATTTACACTTGTGTGTCCTATTTATTTCACTTAAGAGTATGGCCTCAATGTACATCCATTTAACTATAAATGTCTCTAATTTCTCATATTTTATGGCTGAGTAGTACTCCACTTTATTTAAAAAAAATTTTTTTTTTTATCCAGTCTCCAGTTAATGGGCAATTGTTAATGAACCAGCAACATTAGGAGGATTAACTTTATTTATTTATTTTATTTATTTATTTTGTACCAGGGATTGAACTCTTGACCTTGTGCTTGTGAGGCACACAGTGGAACCACTGAGCTAAATTCCCAGCCCAGAAAGATTAACTTTAAATTTATAGGCTACTTGTCAAGATTTTCAATGAATAAGAAACTTGTACATTTCATACTTTGAGTTAGACTTGTCAGTATTGTTCTGTAATTCTAATAATTTTTACTTTGTGTATTTAAGACCACCTGGTCAATTCCATAATATTTAGAATTACCGTATCTTCCTAGTAAGTTGAGGCTTTCAGTTTTATTTATGACATTTTTATCCTTAATATTGTTTTCTTTTGTTAGCACATGTTTATAGTACTTAATATTTACATTCCTTGTGGGAATGGGTGCGTGTACATGATGCATCTTAATTCCTTCTTTACCCTCTTTCCCTTCCCCTTTCCCCCCTCAATCCATCTCTTAATTCTCTTCCTTATTTTTGTGCATGTTTGTGACATATCATGTTCACAGTCCTTGTGTGGAGCTGGCACATGCACAGAACCCATCTTGATTCCTTTTTTCATCCTCATTTCCCGCAGCCTGATACCATAATGTCAAGTGAAACACATCAGGCACACAAGCTTAAATATCGCAGGGTTTCTCTATAATATGAGACACTCAAAGTATAAATAAAGAGCAAAATAAAAGATAGATGGCAGGAAGTAAGGAAGTGGATCTTTGGCTAATAATTTTTTAAGTGAATTTGTCTGCAAACCTTTACAGGCATAAACCATATAACTGTGTTTTCTTGTACAGTCCTAACATAAAAGAGCTTCCTATACTGAAAACAAAAGTAGACTTTTCTTCATCAAATATCTGTTTAATAATTTCCCTCTTGTTCATTTTTATTTCTTTACATATTTCATACAGTAATTTTTATGTTCCACATCTAATATTCCTGTATCAAATAATTAGGTGCTCAGTCTGATGGATTGTTCATTGGTTTTTGTTAACTCTCACATACGGTCATCTGTGAAGTCCTACTGGTCAGCCTTCCTGAGTTGGGAACCTGGTATATGTGAGGGGGAGATTACATGGGACAATTTTCCACTAGGGAGGACTGGCTTTACTGAGAACCAGGGAATACTACCAGCCTGAGACGACCTAAGAACTTTAGGAAACTGCAGGCCTAATCAAAGAATCTCAAGTTTTGTTCATCTCGTTATGCTTGAGAAATTACACTTTTCTCATCTAATTACACTTATGAAATCTAGAGATAGAACACAAATATATACATACGTAATCTCTACTAATGTATCAGACACTCCTTCTAAAGCAATTTATATGACCACCTTGTCCCCTCTCTCACTCGAACTACTGATGTAACCACAGTTCCTTCTAAGTTTTAACAAGCTTGGTGGAGCTTCGGCCTCACTGTGACTTATTCCTTTCTGAGGTTGGATAGGTTTCCGTTATTTTATTCCTTGTGCTTTCTTTATCATGAAACCTATCTAAGAGTTTCTTTCAATGTTAAATTTGTCCTCACTTAGGTACTATTTGCTTCCTATCCTCAATGCATTGGAGACACCAAGGCACCAGGTACCTACAGGAAGCAGTTTAATTCCTGAAAAGAGGTCATCAACTCCCAGAGAGCTGTGAGCTACAGCAGATGAATAAATGTGGCCCCCTCCCTAAATTGGAGAAGGGAGAAATACGTATCAAATGATTTAGCACCAGTGTCCCTCAGCAGTAGCCAATCTCAGAACTAGTCTTTATCCTGGCTTTCTTTTCTTCCTTACTCACTAGGCCTATCCATTTCTACTGCTCTCTGAGTCATTCCCCCGTAAACTTTTGGCATTCAAACCTTTGCTTCATACTCTGACTCCCAGCCCAACCAGGTTAAGACAAAACAAGATGAGGGAGAATGTAAAACAGTAAATCCACAAGGCGATTGGTGTCAGGGAGAGGAAGCCCAGAGAACCTCGGTTTTACGTAAACCCCAGAAGTGCAAAATAGATTCAGTCCTATGTAGATGGGCTAAGTTTTGTAAGCAGAAGAACAAGTGACAAACCTCGAAGTTTAGAAGAAAACCCAAAAGAGAATCAGTGCAGCGGGAGAGAGGGTTAGAGGTGTGGTTAGCTCCTAATCATGGAAGGCTTATCAGCCACAGTTTGGAATTGAGGGTTTATTCTGATTGAAACAAAAACTGTCATGGGAGTTAGAGCGAGGAGAATGAAAAGGTCTTATTTGTACATGGTGAAGAAACCTGCTAGGAAGTTCTAGAAGTTAGATCTTGAAATTGTGTGTTCTTTTATTTTAAAAACAAATTTTTTTTTGCCCTCCGGTCCTTGAGCCTACGAGGCAGGCGGCAGCACCACTGAGCTAAATCCCCAGCCCCTAAAAACAAATGTAGTTGGAAACAACTTTAAGTTGTCCTGAATTCATAATCTTTGCTTTTTTAAAATACCATGTGTCATACATGATTTTTACCTGAAGCCGCATTACCTCTTTACCCACTGTGACAATCTGATGTTAAAACGAACATCCTTGTATGTAAAATTTGCTTATGTCTGTGTTTATGGGTGCCGTAATCTAAGCACTGAAACAAGTCAAAAATGGCGATGTTTCTTGGTTCCCCGTTATAGTTAGTCAATTTGTGTTAAATGAAGAGTATGATTTGCTAATGTCTTCTCATCATGGCTGTGCTTCAGAATGCGCTCCTCGCTCCAAAACCACTAGCACTCAGCAGAGGCAGTCCTGGCATTCCGATATAATGTGGGAGTGTCACACTGACCCAGGGACTACCCTTTCCGAGAGCAGGCAAAGTGATCTTAATAAGCATTAGAAGTTACAATTATTCTCTGACCTTTCAGTTTTTTGTTCACATCTTTTAAAATTGCCTTATTTTTCATAACTGTATAGAGAATTGAAAAAAGCAACATTTGTGTATATTTTTAATTAACAAAAATTGTACAAATTTATCATGTACAACATGTTGTTTTAAAACACATATACATAGTACAATGATGAAATCATGTTAATAATGGATGCCTTACAAAATATAATTATTCTTTTTTTGGTGAGAAGTGAACTAAAATATATCAAGTAGGCTATTGCACAAATTAAACTGTGTAGAGACATTGAAAATTAAGGCATGCTGTGAATTGAATTTTTCCCCAAAAATTAATATGTTGAAGTCTTCAAACCCCAATATGACTATTGTATTTGCTGATACAGATTTTATTTTTATAACTTTATATTTATTTATTTTCAGTGCTAAGAGTCAAACTGAGGGCCTTGAACATGCTAGGCAGGTGATCTACCATTGAGCTACATGGCTTTTAGAAAGTACTTAAAATTTTAATGAAGTCATATGTGTGGATCTTATCCAACAGGACTCATAGTTTTATACAGACAGACAGCGACTCTCTCTTTCCTTCCCTCAGCACTTACACCAAGAAGAGGTATAAACACATACTGAGAAGATGTTATGGTTGGTGTTCAGATGTCCCCTCAAGGACTCCTGTGGTCATAGGTAGCTGAATCTAGAGTGTGTGATGCTGGATTTAAGAGTGTGTGATCATTAAACCAGTACAATGATTGGTGTGGTGCTGTCCCCATACACACATACTGCTAGTCTGGATAAAATAAAAGGGGCAGAAAAACACTCTTAAGGTCCCTTGTTGCCTTTGCTGTGCTCTGCACCATGAACTGTTCCCCCTCTGCCAAGCCACTGTGCCATGAAGCCAGCCGATTACGGACTGAAACTTCTACCCACTAGGAGCTTGATAACTCTTTTCCTCTTTAACTTTGGGAGTAGGGTATTTTTGTCCCAGCAATGAGAGAAAACAGGAAGCCAACCCATGTACTATCTTGGTCTTGGATTTCCATGCCTTCAGAACTGTGAGAAATAATTGTCTGTTATTTCATATACTCACTGTGCAGTGTTTGATGGCAGCCCAAACTGACTACGATGTTTTATTTATTTGTTTTTATACTAGATAAACCACAGGGCCTTATCAAGAATAGCTAAAACAATGCTTGCTTTTCTGTTATAATTGAACTGATGATCCTGAGCCAGACATATTTTATGCCTTGGCAAACTGTCATAGCCCTTTCTAAATTTGAATTGGCTCCCTGCATTTTATGGTTTCAGATTTCAATGCCATAAAATATTTCTGAGAGTTCTTCAAGTGTGAAGTTTTTACGGTTGTCACTTCTGGGCATCTCTGCCTTTCCCTTTCAATCACTTTCCTCACTTTTGTGGATAAGTTCACCTGCATTAAGTTCCTCTGGCTTTACATCTAGTGTCTTTCACACTGTGGTAGTGTCCACATCCCAACAGCAAAAAAATTTCTTCTCTGATATCATTTCATTCAGCCTGAGTTTCACCTAACACTTTTGATTATCCATCTCCCACCATCCTCTTTATTGGCTGATTCCTGCTTTGACTTACTCACTTTTGTAAAATACCGTATGGTTCCATCACTAGTAAACAAGAAGCAGGACAAGTACCTCTGTTGCCCTCTGTGCATAATCTGAATAAGGGCACAGTGGCCAGTTATCAACAGGGTTTGAGAGAAGATGTACCAATTAAAAAAAAAAGAAGATGCATGATTGGCCCCTGACAATAATGCCCATCTCTTACTTATGCAGTGAGCAACTAGTACAGATTGGACTTGTTAATTGCAGTTAATGTTTTGCAGTAACTGAATATGGAACTGTGTTGTTAGAGGGCTGCTATTACTTAATTGGTGATGAAAATTTGTGCATGCTGGTGCCATAAAAAAGATTAATGTTTTAATCTTTATCATTTAGATAGGTTAAAGGAGAGCAATTCCTTTGTTTTATGGTTTGACTCCTACATCTAAGGCCTATTACTATTTTTTATGGACAAATTACTTATTCTAGTCTCTTTGAGTCTCCATAAACTCATTTGTAAAATAGAAATACTAACCATGTTTAACATTATTTTTTTTCTGCTTATCATCCACTGCTCACTTATTATATGTTACCTATGATGCTAAACATGTCAATATGGTAAATGCTTAGTAAACATTTACAATAATCAAGAGATGGAAATAACCTAAGTGTCCATCACCTGATGAATGAGTAGAGAAAGTG
>NW_022900940.1:2155415-2174140 GCF_012274545.1 Fukomys damarensis | reverse complement strand
TATGATAGAATAGTATTCAGCCACAGACAGGATTAAGCCTTGTCCTTTGCAACAATATAGATGGAACTAGAGGACATGATGTTAAGTAAAATAACGTAGGCACAGAAAGACAAATGCCCCACCATCCAATCCATACCTGAAAACTAAAAATATTAATCTCACAGGAACTACATGGAGTAGAATAATGATTACCAGAGGCTAAGGAGAGCAGAGGGGAGGGAGAGATGGGGAGGGATTGATTATGTGGTTCTAACTTACAGTTAGATGGGAACAAAAGATTCCGGTATGTTAGTGTACAGGAGAATAACTATAGATATTGATGACATACTGTGTATTTCAGAAAAGGTTGGAGAGACTTGGAATGTCTTCCTCACAAATAAATCATGACAGATTAAGAAGATAGATGTGCTTACTTTAATTTAAACATCACATAACATACAATGTGTATCAAAGCATTAAGTGATCCCCATAAATGTGTATGATTTTTATGTGGTGATTTAAAACCTGCAAGGAAAAATCACATTTATGATTTCTTTTATTTGGGGGATATTAGTGCCCATATTGTTTGATAAATGATTTTTTATTTTCTCCAGAGATGCTGTACATATTTAAAATAAATATTCTGCTCTTTCCAGTATTCTTTCCCCAAATTAGAATACACAGTTAAGAAAAATCCTAACTTGCCTATGAATATGAATATTTTCAAATAGTTTATTTTTAAGAAATAATTACAATCATAGGTGGTTACACTGTCTATGGTTTAATACCTCTGATGCCCATTCCTTTAAGGTCACTGGAGATTAGCCAATTCATACAATCAAGTCAAAATAATTAATATTAGTCCAAAGGGCCATACCAAGATTGACACAGCATTTTGTATTGCAACACAATACTTACAATTGAGAATACCAACTTTTAAAGTCTTACCATCACTGACTTTGTAGAGAGATACTGTCTTTCTGTAGTTGCTCTCATTTTAACATTTTAAAAAATCTGTTCATAATTTAGAGGGGTGATTCTCAATTTCAGAAATTTCATATTTCATAAATTATAGATCCTAAAGTAAATACTGATGAGAACTTTAATTCTTTAAAAATCTCATGCTTTGAAGAGACTTACTATTTTGAGAGATACTTTATCTTTTGAGATGCAAGAAGATATTTGCACAAATAGATTGGTTTATTCTTTGAGGCATAAACTAAGAAAATAAAACCACAGGTGTATCTCCCAAACAGAATTGTGTCAGAAAATTATAATATGCAAGACTCGTTTGAAATGCTTCTTTCAAAATTTTAGTCAGACCTCAGTCATGTTTAAGAAAGAAAACCAAAGTGACTTGGTCACTTTGGAAAAATGAATTATTGTTTTGCTTTCAAAAGTTTTTTTTTTAAATCATGCGAAGCATAGGTTAGTCATTTCTAATGGTTTGAAAAGATAATGGAGAAGATCAAAGAATAAGCACAAACCGGTTAGCATCACTTTTAATTTAAATTGTAATTATTCTGTCCTAGTTTCACAAAGATGATTTAGTATAATTCTATTAAGAACAGTCTGTCCCATCTAATCATGAAGTTTATTTTAATAATTATCTTTTTGGAGTTGTTAACCCGGCACCCTGAGATTATATGTATTTACTAAAGGAAACTTTAATCATTACAATGCTTTAGGTAACAGAGAGCCATACTGGCTGAAATAAAAGAGATGAAAAATAACCAGCATTAGGAGTTCATCTACTCCTGATATGAAGAATTAGCAAACATTTTTTGAAGACCACATTTTCTACCAAAGATGTAGAACAGGCACAGTCCCTCGCCTCACATCTCCATTTTTGACATATCCACAACAAAAGTGTGACATGTACTTATGCAAAGATGTATTATCAGGGTACTCAGAGCAGATTTGAATAGCCTCACACCAGGGTACCACCCAAATATTCATCCCAGGAAAACGGGTTGATGATGCTACTCACCATTACAAGAGGGAGTCACCTTTCCGACATGTTGAGTAAAAGAAGCCAGACACACAAAGGACACAGAGAATATAACTTTACTATATGAAATGCTATGTAGGCAAAAATCAATGTATAATACCCAAAGTCCAAACAGTGGTTGGGGAGTGGGAGTTTGTATATTGAAAGAATGATTGACAATGTGAAATAGGAAGAAAAGGGCTAAAGGTGTAAGGGAAGTGGGAAGGGTAGGGAAAGGTAATAAGGGAAAAGAAAAAAATATGAGAAAATGAAAAAATGGAAATAAAGTGTTTGTAAATAAGGAAGGGAGGAGGGAGTATAGGGAGGGCAGGGATAAGGGGAAAAAATGAGAACCAAGACCTGTCATGTAAAGGTACAAGACCCCAATGATGAATGTGATGGTACTGTATACCTAAAATGTACCAATAAACTCAATGAGGAAAAAAAAAAGAAGAATGAGAAGACTCCCAAATAGCAGGCTCACTTGTGAGCACTGCTCACACAGCTATATTCAGTTTGTGAAAATGCAATGTGTATACGTTTCTTGTAAATCATAATTCACAAAAATTTAGCAGTGAGAAATAAAAACAGCATGCTTGTGCGATCATTTTGCTTGTACACTTCAACTCACGTGCTTTCACATTAACTTTATGATATCAATAGCTAAATGTAGTTAATAATCATCTTCCTTTCAGCATATTTCTCAATTAACTAGTGATTTACTTATAAAACACAATGCAAAACATCTTTGCACTAATATGTTCATTGGAATGTCACTTGTTTTCCTGCCCGTTTAAAGTAGCTTAATACACCTAAAGATTGTAGAATAAGTATTTTATACTCCTCTTTACAAGGGCATTTAATCACAGACATTAAAACTTTCAGATAATACAGTATACTGTAGTTAATCACATTTAGTTTCTGAAGAGTAGAGTCAGAACTTTGCTTGTAAAATAAAAAGTGTACAGAGTCAAAATGACCTTTAAGAATTTCCAGTTCCACATTAACACTGAGAGACTGGACGATAGCTTGCAGTCCATGCAAAATAAACCATTTTTCCTTTGGTATTAATTGGGATCACTTTTTCTCTGAACATGGAGCTGCCTTGCATTTAGAGCCATATTACTGAAAGAAAAAAAATTATTAGAAACAAGTCAACCTGAGGTTGTCATTAACTGGGGTAACAGAAACATTTTGATCAGTGTTCCTATAGGACATGTACTCACTAGGTAAAGTGATTGCCTGGATCGCCCATCCTACTTAAATTATTTTCTCTTTCATTCTCTCCCTAACCCCTTCCCAGGTCCCAATGTAGTAGATCCATAAATGAATTCACAAAAATTAATTCCAAACATCGTAGGACTGTATCACACTAAAAAAAAATTGAAGGCCTAGATTTTATAGCCACACAGGTACGGAATTGGTGAATAGACTTACTATGAATTGAAGGGCCTTAGTATAGTCACCTGAAAAATGGGAATGACATGTATTTTACATTGTGATGCTAAACATAAAAGAAATGTGTAAGAGATGAACATAGAATGCCTATATCTAGCATATCCTACTCAGTAAATAAAATTATTATTATGGTAGAAGAATACAAAAACAAATAAAAGAATTATGATACATTCCAAAAATGTTTATAACTAATTACTGTTAAACTCTTTGCAAAAATAATTTTCAACAAAATACATTCATTTCACCTGAGAGTCCTTCCCACAAAATTTAAGAACATGTGGCCACAGTGGTCCCCTTCCAAGACCTCTCCCCTACAGCTCTGACAGCGCCATCACCAGAGCTTCTCCTTCCAAGATGTCTGATCTGGGCTGGTGGGTGCCATTTGGCCAGCAGGAGGCAGCACAAGGGACTAAGTGCCTGCACTGATCAGGGGTCTTTGGAGGTCATGTGTTTTCACTCTGTGTTCAGCAGTTATGAGAATAACTAAGGCTAGCCCATTGAGGAAAGTGACATTGAGGGCCAGGTCACTCAGCCTAGTTGTGCCAGTTGAGGTCCCAGACATGGACCAGCCTCACAGTGATCAGCAGAGCCAGCCTGCTGTTCTGCTGTGGCCACTCAACCACCGACCACAGAACACAAGGAAGCCATCATTAGAAATGCCTGACACATCCATGTGCTTACTACTCTGGTGTGAAAAACTATAATAGTACATAAGATCCTAATGATATAATTGACAGCATGAAATAGGAAGAAAAGGGCTAAAGGTGATGGGACAGTGGGAAAAGTAGGGGAAAGGTAATAAGGGAAAAGAAAAAAATATGAAAAAATGGAAATAAAGTATTTGTAAATTGGGAGGGTAGGAAGGGGTGAAGGAAAAGCAGGGACAAGGGGAAAAAATGAGAACCAAGACCTGGCATGTAAAGGTACAAGATCCCAATGATGAATGTAACTGTACTGTATCCCTAAAATGTACCAGTAAACTCAATGAGAGAAAACAAACAAACAAACAAACATATGCTTACTAAGTCAACAGAGTTTGGTGATATTTTTACCCAACCATACCTGTAGATTGTATATTTTCTCATTAACTCTTTCAAATTTTCCTTTAACCATAAACATTAATTGCATCTGAAATTCAGAGATTGTGGAATTCCTATATATTATGTAATATGTTCAAACATTCCATAGATTCCAGTGAGTCATACATATGCAAAAATCTGTAGTTGGTTGCATAAAAATGTCTCTCCTTGTCTCACACCACAATCTACATTTCTTCTATAATGATGCTCTTCCAGATCTACAGTAGCAAAGCTGATATTTAGTCCAGTGTAACCTGGCTGTTTTCTATCAGTCACATTATAAATATTTAAACAGCATATGTAAGACAGATTCTAGCCAAGGCAGTGGGTAAACACACATTCAAACTTGGCACATGAATGGGGGCTACCTACTTGAGGAATTAGCTTTAAATACCAGCATAGTATTGTGAATAGTAACGTAGGAGAACGCACTTTTAAATTTCTTCTTAAACAGGTAAGAACGGACATGTAATTAAATTGATCTCTGCCTGTCCCATTCTATAGGAACATTGCCAGTTAGTTAGCTATCCTTCACAGGTATTATATGTTTTTATGCACATTTTATACATTTTCAGAAATGCATATGTAAGTGTATTTGTATGTGCATTCCTGCTTCTTTTCTGGGCTTTTCTCAAAAACCTTGTCATACCAGGATGTAGAGATTTTAAGACAGAGTTGTGCCCTGAGATGGCTCACGTCGAAGTGTTCAGAGGGTCACACAAAGATGGCCAGTCGTGCTGTGTCTAGAAGACTGTGAAGAGCTTCAGATTTTCAAATCAACATTCAAATTTTTGTTCCTTTCACTAAAGAGAGAAACAGAGTAAGGTCATTAGAAACCACACTTCTCCTCTTTTTGAATCAACATTTGATGAATCCATCTTATGGTCTTATCCTGCAATCGAAAAGGATTTGAGTAAAAATTCAGCCTTCAAATGTGAAAAGGCAGAGAGAACTAGGCATCATTCTGGATTATGGTCTTTTAATAATACTTTGTTTAAAAAAGTATTTTATTGCTTTAATGAGATTAGCCATTATTTATTTAAAAGTCATATTTTCTAGGAATGTCTTATGTAAGGAATCAAGCTACATCCATAAAAGACAATTAGATGCCTAAAAAAAAAAAAAACCAGAAAAGCAGCTCAAAAAAGCAGCTGTACTACCAAGTGTCAGAATATGTGATTTATAGACCCAAAGTGTGGAAGTAATTAGGTCATGCAGGAGGTGATCTTTCAGATGCAAGTCCTATGTGCAAGGATCAAAGGCCATATCTACTCAGAAGTCAAGTGTATCAAACTAAGAACTCTGTATCGTTAGAGGAACACTTACGAGTTGATGATTGCCCTTCTGAAAAATCACTCACAAAAATACAGTAATATATCACAAACATACCTAAATTCCTGTTAGCTTCAAGTAAAAAATCGGTTGTTTAATTCTTAAATTTCTAAAACAATTTTCAGTCTGTATTACATATTGAAGAAGTAGGATTTTGGGGTAGTTGTTTTATTTTTTACTTTGCCACCTACTTCTAATGACTTTAGCCAAGCCCTGAAAATATAAAGACGATAAAACTGTACCAAGTTATTATAAGACACTGAACCTGCAGTTCTTTTTAATAATCAGATTTAATTCAGGGTACATTTCCTATCATAAGAATTGCAAAATGCTTAAAATCTGGGACAGATTTTTTTTTCGGCAGTGTAACAGGAACTAACGTGGGAGGAAGAAGAGGAGGCAGTGGAAATAAAGGAAAGAAGGAGGAAAAGGAGAACTGGAGAGAGGATAAAAAAGCGGGGGAGAGAGAGGGATGGAAGAGAGGGCGGAAGGGAGGGAGGGCAGAAGGAAAGGAGGGAACCAACCGAGACAGCATCCTCAAAAGGCAGTGTTTCCATGAAGAGGCAGTTCTATTAAAGATAGACCCTTGGCTTGCTCGAGAATGAGAAGACGTTCTCTCCAGACTTAAATTGGAAGATGACTGTATCTGCTGGATTTATCACTTACGAGGCAGCAAATCTTCTTAGAATACCAACAAGTGGGCTTCAGAGAATTATGTACTGAGGACACAATGATCGCTATAAAAATAAATAAAAAGCTTGGTTTTACTTCTCACTGGAAGAGAGCCTGTAAAACACGGAACTTTTTCAAAAGAAAAGTCAGATGCAAACACTCCATCTAAGGAAACTAACTTGAACATCCGGTGAGGTGGGAGTAGAAAACTGTTCACACTATTTTTTCTCCTCCATTATATTTTCTCTTCCTGATAATTTTGGGAATAACATCATATCCTGTACCCCTCAAGCTATTGCTAATGCTCTGAACTTTCTGTTCCTGCCTGGCAGAGATCCATCCATCCATCATCTTTCCACTATTAAATCTATTTCTCAATATGGGTCACTTGAGTCAGAACTACTCAGTTGAGGATAAAATATAACCCTCCACTAGAGGGACATATTTTTAATCTCAACTTTTAGAGAGCTGCCTTTTTGACATGCTGCAGTGTTAACAGAGGCTACACTCATCACCATTCAGTAAGAGACTGTAATTTAGAAATCTCTTTGTTTGGTAATTAGGCATAACTTCTATTAATGTAAAACGAGAATAATGTGACTTAGATGAGGTGATAACAGATCCTTCAGTTTAATCTAATGGTGAAAGTTGTAACTTCTCCACATTGTGGAGTCTCCTCGGAACTCATATCAGCATCTACAGAAATACTATTCTAATCCTGGCCGCTGTAGCCTGGAAAGCAAATAGTGAAGGGAAAATCATAAGCAACTGTGTACTGAGAGTCTGTATGTTGCTAGTGTCAGTGAACCGCCTCATTCTTTATTTTATTCATGTATTTTCTGGGGCTGAGATCCAAACCATGGGCCTCACCCATGCCAGACAAGTGCTGTATCATTCTGAGTTACAACTCTGTGCTTCATTCTTTATTCTCTAGAATGACATTGTGCTTCACAATAAGAAAAATTAACTTTGTTAGAATATACTTGACCACAGTGATAGAAACTTTTTTTCTCATTTTTATTACACATAAGTCTGATAAAACTTCCACTCATAATACGTACTTGACTATAAGCCAATATAAATGCAAACTATTTTACACATTTGACAAGATATAAATGCAAATTTGGGCATGTATCAGGTATTTAACAAAACTATAATATTAGGCAATCTGATGAAAAAAGTTGTACATTACTGGAAAATACACAGCATATCCAAGTGGTTTGTTATACATGTTATTTAAGAATTTTTACCTTAAATCCTAGTGTTTTCTAACTAATATGCTAGATAAATTTTTAAAAGTCCTATTATCTATATCATCTGTAGGAAAAATTAATATTAAACACAACCAGCGATGGAGTGAGTAAAGTTATCAAAGCATTTTATTGTAAGAGTTCATTCAGATAAAGAATTTATCTTTATCTTTATCTTTTCCAGGAAAACCCATATGTGGGATCCAGTCAAAAAGATGGCAGGCAGAATTTCAAGGCACTAAAATGCATAATGTTCTTCAATGAATGTATTTTTTTCTTTAAAATATGCTCACTAATGACCTACTTATTTTGGTTTTAGACATATTTTAACAAGTTACTTCATTAATACATTACAAGTTATTGATTGTAATGGGAAAGGGCACTAAGGCACACTTTCATCAAGAAATGGTACCTAGTGTTAAAAAAAGGGCAGGAAATAATACAATATCTGATACAGGTATTCAAAAAATACAGCTCTCTGGATCTGTAAGGGCACCTCAGGGCATCTTTGATGTCTGCATGGTTCACTGATGGTTAAAAAAAAAAAGTAATCCTAAGTATCTTCCACAGAATACGAAATTCTGTTCAAAATATAATTTAAAAGCTGGGCACAGTGGTGCATTGCCAATAGTCCCAGGATTCTGGGACCCTGAGGCAGAGGAAGATTGCTAGTTTGAGGCCAGCCTAGGCAACTTATTGAGATCCCATCAATAAATATATAAACAAACAAGCAAACACACACACAAAAAAAGGGCCAGGATATTGCTCAGTGCAAAGGCCCAGGATTTAATCTGCAGTACTACAAACAACAACAGCAAGATGGCAAAGAAAGCTATATTTCACTATTGAAAGCTTTTCATTTTATGGCTAAGTTTATTGTTCAATCACAAAAGAGATAACTATAATTAATTAAGCAAGTCACCTATCAGAGCTCAGACTTCCCACGGTGTGAAGGTAAGCCAGGTTATTGTGTATGCTTTGATTACAAAGTATTAGGAATCAATTTCATTTAACTAATATTGAGCCTTACCCTAGATAAGACACTGGCTGAAGATAATATATTTGTGATGAAGAATATATGTGTGTGCATATATATATATATATATATATATATTCCATTTCTAATTCATTCAATTTAATTAATCCAGTCATTAATGACAAGGACTATTAGAAATTTTTGATACCTGTGTCTTATATATCCTTCCTCACCCTATCAAAGCACTTTCAACAAGGAAAATGGATCATAGTAATAACAGCAAATCTTTAGTACAAGCTAAGTTTCAGGCACTGCTCTGAAGCCATTAGATAGGTATTCTTTCATTTAATCTTTACAGTTGCAAAAGAGAGACAAGCATCACCCTTATTTGTGAGAGGAGGAGCAAGCAAAAAGAGATTATTAGGAAACTTGTTCAGTGTTTCATAGTTAGAAGTGGTAGAAGCCAAGGGTTTTTAAGGAGAGGAGGTTTATCAGCCTGCTCATGGAACAGAATTTACAAAGAGCCCATAAACGAATTGTTGTAGCTATCATGAACACCAGTTATGACAGATTTATAGCTATTTCCAGAGTGTGACTAAGTTTAAACAAATATGTAAAAATCTCCAAATATTACATACAGGCTTTGTATTGTCCATCAGTAGATCAAATGCAAACTGCACCAATGGGCCTGAATTCCAGCAATATCAGATTATCCTGTGTGTAATGGCCTAAGAACATTATCTTATAAATCTGGCTCAATCACACAATATTCTAAACTGACCAACCTTAAGGAATGCATCATGAAAATGAATATTTTAAGTAAATAATATAAATAATAGCCAACAAAAACAATTTTGTGCATAAAAAAGGTTTTTGCTTAAAATCAGTGGTTGAAATGGTGAAATCTTTTGCTTGTTTTTTTGTTTGTTTGTTTGTTTTTGTGGTACCAGCTATCAAATTTGGACCCTTCTGCTTGCAAAGCAGGCAGCGGAACCACTGAGCCAAATCGCTGGCCCTCTTTTGCTTGTAAATAGCAGAAATCCAACTCCAACTAGATTAGGCAAAGCAGATGCTAAGAACATATTTTATTCACTCATAAACTAGAAAGTTGCAGGATCACCTCTCCAGAAGAACAAAATCCCTGAGGCGGTGCTATACTACGTTTTGAACTCTGCCCCTGGTGTATGGACTTCTCAGGCTGGCTTTTTACAAAGCACAGGAAACAGCAAATAACACCCACATTCACCATCGTCACTGAGCTTCCAAATTTTAGATGAGTTTCTGATTGTCTGGCTTGGATTCAGAGCCTGTTTTAGTTACCTTCTTGTTACTGGGATGCAATACCCAACACCCGCAAATTAGGGAAGGAGAGGTTTATTTTGGCTCAGAGTTTGTAGAGATTTCAGTCCTTAGTCTGCTGGCTCCAAAGCAGGGAAACATGGCAGAGAGACATAGCAAAGGAGAAACAGTTCATGTCATAGCAGTAGAAAGCACAGAGAGAGAGAGAGAGAGAGAGAGAGAGAGAATCAAAGGAGGGAGGAGGGAGATAGACCCTTCCAGTCTAAGGATCCAATGACTCACTTCCTCCACATGGGCCTCAACTCCCAATATCACATTGAACTATAAACTCCTTAGTTGACCAATCATGCTGTCATGATCTGATCACCTCTCAAAACCCTACTTATGAGCACATGAGGCACTGGGGTACATTAGGAGTAAACCAGAAAAGGGCCCTTCCTTACCTGGTCAGTGTAGTCTAGGGTTCAGTGCCTGTGTGAGATGAACTGCCTCACTGGGACCCTATGGAGTGGGAAAAAGGCAATTGCCTACAGGAAAACATTAAACAAACAAACAAACAAAAAAATGTTCTTTGGACAGACAAGACCAGCATTTGATTGCTATCTTAATGCACATTTTCTCCATGTAAAAATCCAAGATTTCAGCAATGGCAACAACTATTTTGTACTGACGGCTAATTACGTGTCAAGCATTTATTGAGAATTTAATGTGCCTCATTCAGTGGTAGGATAGAATAAATAAAGATAGGTATGAAAGAGACAAGGAAACTAGAGTTCTAAGGCATTACTTCTATAAAGTCATATTTTTATTGTTTAGAAGTTTCGTTGAGGTATAATTTGTATACAATAAAATGTGAAAGTATAGTTCAGTGAATTTTGATGAAAGTACATAACCTTGTAGCTACCACCTGCCTAAGATGCTGACAATTTCCTTTATCTCAGCAAGTTTTCTTTTGGCCCTCTGCCATCAACTCCTTCTTATACCTGTCATTCTTCATAATGATGTTCTATTATATTGAGAATTGTCTATGTTGTTGGATGTATCAGTAATTTGTTTCTTTTTATAAGTTGTTTAGATATGCCGCATTTTGGTTATCCATTCCATTCGGTTTACAGGAATTTTGGTTTACAGTAATATTTTGATGTTACAAATAGTCCTGCAATGAATATTCATAGCAGCACTACAAATGCAAGAGTAATTGCATGTTTCATTTTTCCTGGCTAGATACCCAGGAAAGTAACTGATGGGTTATAAAAAGAAGCATTTTTAAAATCTGTAAGAAATTGCCAAAATGGCTGGGATATTTTCGCAGTTCCACCAGCAGTGAACGACAATTTCACTGACTTTACATCTTTACCAACACTTAGTATCCTGAGTCTTTTAAAATTTGTAGCCATTCTACTGGGTACCCGGTGATTGTTCTTTGTGAATTGAATTTCCCTTTCCTACTGACCAATTCCATGGGATATACAGCATGCTCACTAGCTCTCATATATCTTCCTCAGTAAAGTGCCTATTCTAATACTTGCCCATTTTTTATTGTGCTGTATAATTTCTTGCAGTGTGCAAGTTCTTTATGTGTTCAAAATACAAGTTCATAGTCAGATATATGGTTTCACAAATATTTTCTACCTACCTCTCAATCACCTTTTCCTAAGTCTTTCAAACAAAAAAATAAAATTAATGATAAAGTCCAAATTATTAATTTATTTTCTGGTACATTCTTTTTGTATCATATTTAGGAAATCATTGGCATAATTTTAGATTTCACATCAGATTTATAAAATAAAGGTTGACATCATCCCATGCAGATATTGACATATATTAGTTTTCTATTGCTGCTACAGTAAATTAGCATAAATACATGGTTATGAACAATATGAATTAATTTACTATTTCTCAACACAATTAATGTATTTATTTATTTTGTTTTTAGTATCCCCAAAAGCCCAATACCAGGATTTGTTGCACAATCATATATTTATTGAAGTCATATAATTTTTTCATGTGACTTATCTTATCTCTATATTTTATTACAAATTAAATAATGGAAATATCTTATTGTATATCTTACTAAAATTACCTATGTTACCTGTTATTTGATTTGACTTCCTTATTATTCTTTTGATTGACTCATAAAAATTGTACACATTTATGAGATATAATAAGGTGTGTTGATTATACAATGATATATAAGGGTAATTATCATATCTGTAACCTCAAAGTTTTATCATTTCTTTATGGTGAGTACAAGCAAAATCTTTTTTTTTTTTTGTCTAGGTATATTACATTTTTTTTCAGCTTTAATTGAGTTTATTGGTACATTTTAGGGATACAGTACAGTTACATTCATTGTTAGGATCTTGTACCTCTACATGACAAGTCTTGATTCTCATTTTTTCCCCTTACCCCTGCCCTCCCTTCACCCCCTCTTCCCCTCCCCATCTACAAACACTTTATTTCCATCTTTTCATTATCTCACATTTTTTTATTTTCCTTATTACCCTTCCCCTGCCCATCCCACCTTCCCTACACCTTTAGCTTCTTTCTTCCCATTTCTAAATGTCAGTAATCTTATTAGGATCTTATGTATTATTGCATATTATTTATAATGTATTATTGTACTGTACTATGCAACAGAAAACCAAAATTTATTCTTTTTCTCTTCCTATATATTATGACACATTTGCTATTTTATAGCAAATTTGCTAGCTCTATAAGTAAAAAAAAAAATCCAACATAAGTCGCACAAAATCTCAATGAAGCTGTCAGCAGGTCTGTGTCCTTCTGGGGCTCCAGAAGAGAACTTATTTCCTTGTCTTTTCTAGTTTTGGGAGACTGGCCTCATTCTGTGGTCCATGACCCCTTCCTCTACCTTTAAAGACAGAAATATGGAGGCCTGTTTGTCACATTCTGCCTTTGCTCCCCCTGTATCATATGCCTCCTTCTTCTCCTTTTAAAGATGTTTGTGGGCCCATCTAGATAATCCAGTACAATATTCCAATGTAAATAAGCTCAACCAGTTGGCAAATTTAATTCCATCTGCAACCTCAATTTCTCTCTGCCATGTAACCAACAATGGTCACAGGTTCTGGGAACTATAAAGTAGATGGTTTTTGGAATAAGAGGACATCATTTTAGTCATCATATGAACTGTATCAGCATTATATTTTTTTCCACTGAACTAACGTCACTCGATGGAATTCAATGCACTGTTGTTTTATGGATCTATTTCTGAATGATATTCTGTTGCTCTGATCTGCCTAGTTTTTCAGTAAGACCACACTGTCTTGTTCACTGTAGATCTGTACTGTTTTGAAATCAGTTAGTGTAAGTTTTAAACTTTCTTGTTTTTCAATATCATTTGGAAGTTACAGGTCTTCTGAATTCCCATATAAAGTTGTGAAATGATTTGTCACTTTCTGCACAATACCTATGGAATTTTCCAGGAACTGTATTAGACCCGTGTATTAATTAGAGAGGAGACAGACCGACAGTGCTGTTTTTAGATCCATGCACCTGGTGTCTTTCCCTTTGTGCAGGTCTTCTTTATCTCAGCAATGTTTTATAAAACTTAGTATGCAGGTATTGCACATTTTATTAAATTATTACTTAAGACTCTATTCATTTTGTGCCATTTTAAATGCATTTATACTTCTAATTTTACTCTCCAGTTGTTCATAAGTGGTCTTAGATATAAGGTATAATTTTTTCATGTATATTGACCTCATGCCCTGTGGAGTTAGAAATGCACTTGTTCTGGTAGCTTTTAAAATATATTTCCAAGGGTTTTCTACATACACAGAATGTCATCTACAAATTTTTTTTTCTCCAATCTGGATGAATTTTATTTCTTTTTCTTTTCTTATTGCACTAACTTGGATCTCTGGGATACTTTTGGTACAGTTTTAGACAGATATGCTAAAAATAGATTTTTTTTTAGATATTACAGATACTAGGTAAAACACGTTTAATCTTTTATTAAGTATATTTACTACAGATTTTTTGTAAATCAACTTTACCAAGGTGAGAAAGCATTTTCCTAATACTAATTTCCTGAAGTGTTTATCATGAATGAATGTCAAGGTTTTTATTTTTTTCTTCTACTGTGAGATGACCACAGAGTTTTCTTCTTTATCTTATTATTAAGATGATAAATTAGATTAACTAGGATTTGAATGTTAAGGATCTTGCTCATGGTAAACTATTCTTTTATGTAACATTTTGGTTTAAAAATAAATGTAGATTATACATGGTGGTGACTCTGGGATATTAGGATGAACATTGATTTGTTTGTTTTAATTACTTATTTTTGTTCTAGTAAACAATTTAATTGATGTAGACTCAAAATGTGACAATAGTCTCCCACATTATAGGCAGCAACTGCACCTTGTCTGGCTTGATCCTGAGAGTTTATTGTGCCTGCATAGCTCAGCTGTAAACCAGACACCAGGGAAGACTCACTATTCAGGTTTTCCTGTTCGTGTTCTCTGTGGTTCTTTTGTTTCCAGTTTCCCTTCAAACTTCCAGTCACTTTCTAGGCACAATTCTATATACCTGACATCTCAATCCAGATAGTCCTGCCTTCTGTGTGTTGAAACTCCGTGTCATTTGAAAAACACAATAAAAATGCAGCCAAGTCATAAATGCTACCAGCAACTCTTCTGAATTTTAAGGATGGCTGACTCTTGCTTCTATTTGCTTTCTTCCTGAGGTTCCTATCCCATGCATATGCAGTTCCCTGGTTAGCCATGGAATTGGAGAAAGTTTGTGCTTGGCATATGACTTACTTTAGTACTTCTGTAGCTTTCTCACTTCTAAAATTTCTTTAAAGATCCAAATTTCTGTGCTCTATTATCATCTGTTCCTTCAAATTGCTAAGGAAGGTTGGAATTGTTTACTATGGGAAATCAACCATACAACAGCCATAAAATGCTATCACATACATAGCTCCTCATGACCACTGCTACAGACAGGCTACTAAATAGCTGGTCCTTCACTACAAGAAACTTTTTTTTGCCCTTTTATGACCATATCCATCCACTTTCCTCCCAATTCCAAGCCTCCTTAACTCCTGAACGTTCCTAATTTTTATTCCATTTCTAGACTTGTCATTTTTCAAAATGTTGTATGAATTGAAGTATATGTTAAATAACCTTCTAGGATTGACTTTTTTCACTTGACACATTTATTCATAGTCCTCCAGATTGTGGTGTATATCATAGGTGCTTTGTTCTTGCTGCTGAGTAGTAATCCATGACACAAATATGCCATGTTTGTTTAGACGCTCACCTTCTGAAACACATCTTTGACAAGTCTAGTTGTTACTTATCATGACTCAAGATCCTCCAAACATTTACATATAGGGTTTAGTGTGCATATAAGGTTTTCACTGTTCCGAGATCAAGGTCCAACAGTACAATTGTTGGGTTATATGACAATTGCATTATTATTTTTAAAAGGAGCTACCAAACTGTTTTCCAGAGTGATTATTATTTCTCATTGTCACTGGCAAAAATCATATATTTTCTTCCTGTCCTCATCAGGACCAGACATTGCTACTATTGTTTTTCCTTTCAATTTAAACCATCTTGTGTAGTGTTATCTCCTTGTATTTTCATTGACTCTTTTCCAGAATATATCAAGGAGTCTTAAAACAGCCTTAACAATCAGTAGAAAGTGGGTTAAAAATACATGAGAGACATTTTACTGAAGAATACATACAGATGGAAAATTAGACATGATTCACTTAAAGTTGTTTTTATAGGGGAAATTACCAAACATCTTCATGTGACTATTTTGCTACATGCCATTCTTGTAACTTTTTATAGTCATTGTCATTTTTATTATGTACATAAAGACTTTGAAATTAATTAGTGGAAAATATTTATTGCATAAGTGTTAGGTAAAATGGAATAGCACAATATATTTTAATATTGCATAATTAGAAGAAACACTGACAGGCTATGTGTAGAAGAAAGCCCAGATATACCATATTTATTGGGTTTTATACCAATAGAAATAACAAAAATACAATGATTATCTTTTTTCTTTTTTTTTTTTCTTTTTTTTTTTTTTGGTACTGGGGATCGAATTGAGGACCTTCCACTTGTGAGGCAGGCGGTGGCACCACTGAGCTAAATCCCCAGCCCTGATTATCTTTGATAATAGTAATATGAGTAATTTTTGTTTCATTTTTATTCCTTTGTACTAATAGACAGTGAGAAGGTTAGCTTCTATGCTTATTAAGTTATTTAGAATTGTTATTAGGTTACAATTTAATTATTATTGAAAATGTATTTCTCAAAGTGGTTAATGAAAATTTCAACCTGAATATTATTAATAGTTTCAGAAATTTCTATCTATTCCTTGTATTCAGCTTTTACAGGTAATATATTTTTCTAACTCTCTGAAGTTATAAGTAACTTCATGTAAAAAGAATTTATAGCTTTTTTATATTAAGCAAGCTAGGTAATGATTCCTATTACATTTAGTGGTATCATCCATACAAATAACATGCATATAACACATTATTAAGTACAGTAACATTTCATAAATAATCTGAGAAAGTTTAAATTATATCTTAAAGTAAGGACTTCAAGCATAATCTTCTGAGAGAATATGCACTCAAAGAAGAGACTATGGAACCTGATGAAATACATTGGATGAATATTGTCAAAATGTTAAGAATATTTTGTGTTGAAAATTTTTAGTCTCATATACAATAAAAAATAAATGACAAGCTAAATTTTATGGATATTTAAGCAATATCTGTTGGAATAAGATGGGCCCCAAGAAAATTCCTTTTAATTTGCTAAAGATGATCAAGTCAAATTACTGAGTCAATGAGGATTTTCTATAAATACAACTGTACATTCTATATTGTTTTAGACAAATCCATAAAATCTGTATTTTAATTTTTCCTTCCAGACCTGGTTGCTCTGTTAGAACAATCTGTCCTTCCTAAACTATCAGTAAACCCATCATATTGAATTCAGTCAGTTGGACTCAATTCTTAAATTCAACATTTCTGAAAGTTTTGATGTCAAATTTATAAAAGTTTCTAAAGATCTATTCATAATTGAAAGAGAAGTAAAAGTGACCTATAAGATAATCAAGCCATTCCCACACCAGGATTACAAAATTCTGAAATCTCTAGATAGACAATATAAATCTTTTATCTTCACCACAAGGCCATTAACATTTAAAAACTTAGGAGGATTAGAGTTTTATGTAGCAAATAACTTCTGATACTAGCATCAACACGTCAAGGCCAGGGGCCTATGTTTTAGCCTGACTTCACATGACTGTCTTGAAAGTGGCCTAAGATTACTTTTAAGATAATTCTTTCATCTAGAATATAGAGCTAGAGAGAAAAATCTTCAGGGTACAATATTAATAATTAGTATACTGATGATTAGTGTACCATTAAGAGCACATAAATGAGAAGTTCAAGTCATGAATACTGCAAACACTCCACTGCCACATATGCTCCTAAAAACATAGTGAGCCATAATGAAGGAATTAAAGGGGATTGTTTTTATAATTTATACATTATTCATTTCCCATTGGTTTTCATAACAAACAACTGGAAGGAAACGAGCTGCCTAAGAAAAGTTACAGCAAAGTAACCTGGGGTCTGGGATGAAATCAGAGAGAAAGAAATATTTTATAAGTGCTGGAAATCCTGTTCCTACAAGGTAGAAAGCAGTGGGCTGGATGTGGGAGAACTGCTTTTCCTTCTAAGTCCACAGAGGATGAGAATTAGGGATTTAACTTACTGTGTCTAAAAGGCATTTTAAGTTATTCAGCAGGAACTAACACTGGTAATATGGTTACACTGATATCACAGACCTCGGAAAGTCCTTCAGAATTTCTCAGCAGTCAGTACCCTTAATTGCTTTCACCTAGTAGAATATTAGTTTCTGCTTAACAGTCTTATTTTGATTTGAGAACATTCCATTTAACATGGGTATGTGTGATAAGTTTATTCCAGGGGAGTTGCCCTCAGTTGGTGCCATTTCCATTTTGGAAAGTGCTGATGAACCAGGTAAATGTTAGATTTTGATGCAGATACCCAGAGGACTGCTTGAAAGGCGATACACATCAGTATAAAGTCTCTGAGTCTTTTCTTCTATTTTCTCCCCCAATGGCATATTTTGCAGGGATAGATGTGGAAGACTGGGAACACACGAGGCCCACTTCCATAAAAAAAAAATAAAAAATAAAAAAAGTTTTCGTGTGCCTCGTACTGTACTCACAAACATTTTTCTGTCACCCTCCCCAGGGTCTAAAGCTGGCATCCCCATTACATACAACACACGCAGTTGGTCTTTCATTCCACTCCTTCCCACCCACTGGCACTATGACCTTGTAGACAAATGGACATCCCTGGCTGTACTGTTAGTTACTGTTCATTGCTAGCTTAAGATAAAAATCTGTTGTTTTTATAAGTTTTCAGAGAAACAGCCTGAGCTATAGAGTGAATGTTTGTGTTCCCACAAAATTCATATGCTGAAACTGTAACTCTCACTTGATGGTATTTGGAGATAGGGCCTTCAAAATTAGGTGGAGATGAAGTATTCAGGCTGGGCCTTGATGGGGTTGACACTCTTATAAAAGGAAGGGCAAATATGAGATTCATTTATTCTCTCTCTCTCTCTCTCTCTCTCTCTCTCTCTCTCTCTCTC
>NW_022900940.1:2145150-2155368 GCF_012274545.1 Fukomys damarensis | reverse complement strand
CTCGCTCTCTCTCTCTCTCTCTCTCTCTCTATCTCTCTGTACCAGGAGTCAAATTCAGAACCCTGTGCTTGCCAGGCAGACACTGTGTTGCTGAGCTACATCCCAGGTCCCTCTTTCTCTTGATGAAGAGGCCATGAAGAAGCAAACATAAAAGGAGGCCATAGGAGGTCCTGACCAAGAACCCTGCGATACTGGAAGTTTGGCCTTGGACTTCTAGCCTCCAGAGCCACAAGAAACAAGTGTATGCCGTCCACTCCACCCAGTCTATGTAATTCCTTATGGTAGCCCAACCGAAGAAAGATCTTTACAGGTTTTATTTATGTTTGAAATTAATTAAAGTTCAAAATTAAACATTATCTGTAACTGTTCATTTCCATGAGGGGAACAAAATGTATTCATATTAAAGGGTGTGTAAGCATCGGGAGGAGTGGGGGAGGGAAAAGGGGGAGGTGACTTGGGGCAGAAGGGGAAAACAAGGCAGGGTATTTTATGTCAAATTATTTAGCTTCCCAAAAGGACACATTACTGAGTTTTTAAGAAGCCATCTGGAAAAGCGAAGTCTACGAACTCCAAGGTGAACAGTGGTAATATTTCATCTGCTGGCACCCTCCCCTCCCCTCTCACTTAGTGCTTGAAGTTCCCCTTATGGACTATTAGGCTGTGGTATAGGGCCTCCGAGGAGGTGCTGGGGAAGCCGGAACCCCGAGATCCAGACCTAGGGACTGGAACTGCTGGAGCTCCAGCCACAGAGAGAACAACAAAATCTAGGCCATCATCTGGCTTTGGCCCCCAGGGTAGGACCACCTACCAAAACGTTGGAACCAGGACAGGAGGCCCAGATGAAGTTGTTTGAACAGGAAGTGGGCCGAGCAATTGAACACAAAGTGAGGGGTAAGGGAGCCTGGGCAGGTATGAAATTATAAGTAAGTTGGGTCTAGCCCTCTCTCCTCCCTCCCTTAGCAATGGAGCCACTTACACATTTTTTGGTTCACTCTCACAGACTCAAGTCAATTATCTTGGCGTATGTAACTATGATCATATGGCAACCAGAGGCAGTCATATTATTTTTTGGCCAATTTAAACTCTATATAGAGAAAACTGCAACAAGATTTCAGCAGCTGTGTTGACTTTTAGGGCTTTTGAACTCCCAAACTCATTCCACAAATCTGATCAGTGCAAGGCAAGCATGTCTGTGTATGACGGCTGAGCCTGAGACATGGCTGCTTAGAAGCAGGGGATGGATGCAAATGACTTCTGCTGCTATTCTATGTTTAAGAAAAGTTGCAGGCATTGAAATCTAAAGCAACAGGTAACATCCTGCATAAAATATGTTGCACCAGCTGGTGCCACCAGGTAGTCCTCTATTACAACTGTTTTACTTCCAAGGCTCTCCAGGGTCTGGCCCAGCAAATAACTATTTGTGCCATGCCTGTGATCACTTTCCTAGCTCTGCTCCCAATCAGGCACTGGTTCTGCCTTCTTCCACTCAGATGCACTCATCCTTAACCTCTCACTGGCTTAGGGACATGTGTCCCTAACCGGGTGTCTGCCTCCGATCTCTAGCTTCCTTATGAATCCATCCTTCGTGCAATGAAGAGCCTAATCCCTATTTTTAAATAATAGCGAAGAAGCTTCCAGGAGCAGTGGTAGCAAAGAAAATAATATTGAAATGATTTGGTTTTTGTATATTTCAGGTTGAAAGGGCTTCTTGGGGGCACGAACCATTCCTTGCTTAGGTGAGAATCCTCAGTACCTATTCCACAATCAGTCATGATCAAAGAGCTGAAGAAATGTCCACTGAATAAATGATTGACCCACAACAAGATGAAGGAGATTGATCCTAAAAGGCACAGATTTAGAATAATAAGGGAAGAACTGTATCTTTTCATTATAAAGTTACTTTCACACAGCCATGTGGAAAAACAGTATAGGAGTTATAACAATGGAAATTTTGTTTTTAAAAGCACATCACCATGAAAATACAAGCACATACAAAGATACGTAAAGGGAAATATTCAAAGAACATGCAGCCGGATGGGCTGATGCCCGCCTGTAATTTCAACGGTGAGGGTGCAGAGGCAGGGGGAATGATGAGTTCGAGACCAGCCCGAGGCACATGGATATTGAGCACAGGTCAGGGTAAATTACACAGCAAGGATCTGCCTCAAAAAATAAAAGCAAGAAAAGGAAATGCAGGAAAATGCAAACAATAGGCATTTGTGGCCAATAGAGTTATAGGTAATTTTTAATACACTTTATATTTTTTATATTTTCTAAAATTAACATGCATTATAATTTATAATTCAAAAGGTGATATTTATGCAGAATTAAATAAAGGAAAAAGAATAAGAAATAGTCCTTTTCTATAGTGAGGATAAGATAAGGGTATGTTTGATGCAGCAGTGCTGGGCCCACCATCCTGAACATCCAGTAATGTACAGGACAGCAAGTTGAGGCAGTGAAGTCTCTGTCTACAATATGCTTCTGCTACACAGTTTCCTAAAATCCCCAGCTCTTCAGTGTGACATTGGTGAGGATGGAAGAAGCTCTTCAAAGAATCATAGAGGGAGGATTTGGGGCAAAAGTAAGCTCGGCCTCTTCTCCCTACAAGCCCAGGCAGAAAGATAATCAGTCTCCATCCACAGAACTCTGTTGCTCCATGGGCAGAAAGTCAACTTCTACAAAGTCAAAAGGACTGTGAAAGGTGAATGTTTTGCATGAATTTAAGGCATGGAGGCAGCCAAGACAGTGCAACTAGACACTCACAAAAGAGGATTTCCAGAAGAGCTTCCAAAAGTGGCCAAAGTGATAGGATAAGTGTGCTTCAGAGGGTGAATGGCAATGTAACTCTGTTGCTCCATGGGCAGAAAGTCAACTTCTACAAAGTCAAAAGGACTGTGAAAGGTGAATGTTTTGCATGAATTTAAGGCATGGAGGCAGCCAAGACAGTGCAACTAGACACTCACAAAAGAGGATTTCCAGAAGAGCTTCCAAAAGTGGCCAAAGTGATAGGATAAGTGTGCTTCAGAGGGTGAATGGCAATGTGTGTACATATCTCATATGTAAGTTGATAAACATTGCCTTAAAATGTGAAAGAACAGAACTAATTTATGAGATTTCTACCTCTACAACCAGAAGGTGAGTGTGTCACTAAGAAACCATAATGAAAGCAACGGATTCCAGGGATCGAGACAGGCATAAGAAAACCACTGCCATCCTAACTCTTGGTTTCCAAGGTATACCCTGTTTCCTATAACCACACTGGCAGCAAAAGGAACTGGATCTCCTTCATCCTAGCTTAATATAAGCATCTGAAGACCACTCATTACAGCACAGTGCAAGAAGACTCAATGCTTCCCCTTGGGTGCCTGCAAGGAGAAGAGATAGAAGTTAGGAAAGAGTGCCTACCCTTGACTTCTGCCTTCTGAATCCTTCTCTGGATCACTTGGCTGGCACAGTGTAAATTAAGGGATATTGAGGGAAAAAGCTCTTGATATTACAATCTTGTGCTTATAAATGGAAGTTAAAATAGGTGTCAACTCCGTTACTTTCCTATGTCTACCATACAGCCAGTGTTCCATACCAGACCATGTACCATCTCTGCCCTTGTCATTTCTGAATTATTTGTCTAATCTCTCAATCAGCTGGTTTTAGCTTTTGAGATATCTCTCCCCCATCAAGGGCTCAAAGGCTCTACCTTTCCTGATTAGTGCTTGACAATGTCACTATGGAAACATCTGAAAGAAAACCAACCTGCCATAGGAATATGCCTTTGAGCATTGTCTTCTCTGTCTCCCTCAAGCCCCTCTTTTTGTCTTCCAGCACAACACGTCACTGTGGAAAAGTCTAAGGTTAAAACATTTCTTCCTCCAACTACACAACTTTCTTCTTCCTAGAAACCTGAAGAATAAAATATGTTCCTAAAACATTGTCAGTGTGTACTTGGTCCCCTCATATATTTCTTCATTTCAGGGATTCTTTTGTCATAAATTTGAAGCCTTCTTAAATTTATTTCTTTACTTGTTTGTTTCTTTATTTGCTTTGAGAAGGATATTCATCTCAGAGAGACCACATTTTCTTATTGTATTTGTTCTTCAGTGGGACTGTTTCAAGACTAGATTTGTTTCCTTTGGTCTGCAAATCACTCTGTTGTTCTGGTAACTAATATATGAAAAATGCTAGAATCAATAGGCTACATTTATGGAGAAAAAGTTGATACACTTCCTCTCACTGTGTTTTCCAGTCTCCACTGTTTGTTAACCCTTTATTGCTCTGCAAAAGTAGCCTCAAAGCTTCTCTGATCCCTTTGCAGTCACAAAAACATTTCCTGTTTTGGTGACTTACTCCCTCAATTTAGGATATTGTGGTTCTTAGAGTCTAATATATCGTTAATACAAGTATGTCACAGAAATAATTGAGGTATTTTAAAAATGGCTGCTGTAGTAGTACTTACCTTAGTCACTTTTTCATTCCTGGGACGAAACACCTGACACCCATAACTTAAAGGAGAAGAGGTTTATTTTGGCTCACACTTTCAGTTCGTGGTTGACTAGCTCCAGTGAAAAAATGCCATGGTAGAACAACATGGCAGAGGAAAGCTGTTGAACCCATGGCAACCAGGAAGCAGAGAGAAGAGAGGAACTGGGGGCAAGAATATAATTTTCTAGGTCACCCTCTCAGTGACCCACCTCTAAGCAGACCATACCTCCTAACAGCATGTTCAGCTACTAAACTCATGAATGGAGGATTCCACTGATGAGTACGGCACCCTCATAATCCAATCACCTTTTATACACTTTAGACATGTGGGAAACACTGGGGATCTCACTTGTAATAGTATTCTATTGTTGTTCTAATAATTCACCACAGTGATAGTGTCTTAAAACAACACAAATTTATTATCTCTTCAGGTTAGAAGTCAAATGTGGGTGTTGCTGAGACAAAATCAAAATTTTAGTTGGTAGAGCTTGAATCACTGTGGGAGACTGATGGGGAGCTTCAGCATGGGGGACTCTTACCAATTACAGTGTAAGTCATGGTAGTTTGCCCTCCTCCGGCCAGCAATGACCAATCAGACCTTCACCCCCAAGTATTTGTGTTTTAAAGGGATTAACTCAAATTGGAATCCACCCAAATGAAGAGTGATTGTGTTAGAGCTCAGGACACCTGAAATGATTGGTCTTTGTCTCCTAGATGACTGCTGTTGGGAGCCATTCTATATAATTTTGGGGAAAAATTCATTTCACAATTAAATTATGACTAGGGCTATATAAAGCCAGTCTTCTTAACCTGGACTCCCTATGGCATGCTGAAACATAACTCCACTGTGCCTCTGGTCACAGTTGAGGCCTCAGTGGTCCCCTGATGCTGTGATGCTCACTGGCAATATTGCATCAGCTGAAGACATCCTGGTTCTTTGGGAACCGAGGTAATACAAAAAGAGAAAAGTTTCACCTGGGGAGGAACAAATTCCTTATCAGTTTAACTCATCCCACATTTTGCTCATCTTAGTGTCCTAATCAGCATAAATTCTTCATTGACGTAAAATCCTCATCAGCATAAGATCCTCATCATAGAATTACCGCCACCCTCGGAGTCATCTGATACTTCCTTCAATTATAAGGATTATAAGATCCTCATCAATTCAGGATTATTAACATTCCCTGAGTCATCTGTTACTCCTTATGGACCCAATAAATAGTGGCAAGCTGGGAGTGTCTTTGTCTCTGCTGCCCAGAACAGCACTGATCAGGCCCAAAACCCAGCTTTTACTCTAAGTCTTGTTTCATGTCTTTATTTTTTAATTATCCCTGTGCTGTCGTGCCTCCCAGGAGACCAGGACTCTCTGCGGGGGTTCTGGTAACATCCCCCCTGCTTGCTGACTTTCCTGAGCACTCACCTCTTCTCTTCACTCTTTGAGCTATCTATATCTTATCTTTCTGAGTTTTTTGGCTTTCTCTTTGATTTTGTGTTTTACCCACATTAGCCATAATCTATTTCTGTTGCTTTCTACCAAATAATCCTAACTGATACCTAGGGTTAATGTTACACAAAAGGGGGAAGCCTTTATATAGTTATTCTATACCATTAGTTTCATAGTCTAGTGGTGTTTCTGTGACATGTTAGATGCTAAGACTACCAGATCAATAATATCTTAGTAAACTGCAATAGTTCATTTTGCCTCACTCAGGAAAGAATTCATTTTGTTAGAAGCCAGTGAAAGAAGGATAACTAATAAAAATTCAGTACTTCCTTACAGTGATTTAGGTTTTTGCTGAGTTTGAAATTTTTATGCCAATACTCCGTGGGTCACTGATTTAGACAAATTAAAGACATAAATCATATAAAAGATGTAATTGCCAGAGAGGTTTAGTTTTCACTTCATATTTATAAAATCTATTTGTTTTGCTCTATTTTATCGCCTCAGCTTTACCTATTTTTGTTGTTATGCTAAAACAGTTTCTTCTTTGAAATAACCATTTATCTATGCTTTGCTTAGAAACCCTTTTAAACCATAGTCTGGGTATCCTGGACTTTATCAGTTTTCTCCATAGTAGTAGCACCTTTAAAAGAGAAGCTAGTTTTCCAACTGCAGGTATTATCAATCTATGAATAAGTCCTCTAGGGGAGTGTTAATAAGTATTTAGTCAGTATATTACAATATGGAACTATTTTTTAAAACATTTTTCATTAATATTTAATTATAAATCATAGCTGCTTTATTAATCTATTGAATATTTATTTCATATTTGGTAAGAACAATATTAAATTTAATTTTCAGAGTCTCTGTGATTTAGGAAGTCATCATTCTCAATTTATAGATAAAGAAACTAAAATGTAGCAACTGTAATATGCTCCAGGTTCACACAGAGGCAGAGCTGGGATCTGAAACCAAGTCTGAGTGACTAAAATTAATAAACCTGAGATTTGAGACTGGCTCTTTGAGGATTTACTACGGCCGCCATGAAGCCTTTGTTAAATCGGTAAATGTCGGTAAATGACAGGAAGTGCTGGGTGACTCCTCTAAGACCAAGCCTCATGGTGGTACGTCCTCCACGCTACCATGGAGTGGAATCCTTTGGCAATGCCAAAAACCAGGGTTTTCTTGACTGAATCATCTTCATGGGAGAACAAAAACAAAGCTAAATAGCATGACTTGATGCCTGGGATGACTCCAGGCACAGTGCATCCCTTCCCTTCCTGCGGGATGATAGTAAATATAAGTTGACATATGCATTCTTCTTAGCATTTTAGGGATATTTGTGTTTCTGCTGCTCGACAGATTTGTCCATTTGAGCTCCGTAGCCTCTCAATGCAGAACACGTGGCCTCTGGTTCTGGCTCCTTAACTTGCTGGTTGTTTGGCTGCACAATAGTTTTATGGCTCTGTACACGTGCTCCTATTGATGAAAATAGTATCACAGAAAAGGAAGAAAGGGGTTTCAGAGCAGAACCAATCCTACAAAGATTTGGAAGGTAATGCTCACAACGCACTTATAAAAGCTCTCCACCTGTTTGATAAATGCTAGTTATTATTTTTATTTTGTACATAAATTAAGGTGTGAATCTCAAATTTTTAAAAGATCGCTCGATACTGAAAAATGTACCTTTAAATAATGACTCCCACAATTTTACCACAATAAGATAAAATTCAAGCCTAGGAAATCAATCACTATATACACTCTACCCTATTGAACCAGTGATGTCGAACCTGTCAAAGCTTTCATAAGACAAAGCGCCTGCCGGGCACATGTCCCTTAGGTTTGCCACCACTCTGTTAAACTAATGTAGCAGCTTAGACCACGATTTACAGGAGTGTGAGACAGTCCCCAGATTCCACTGGCTTGCAAAAGCAAAGCTCTACTTCTGGGTTACACCTCACATCTTTGTCAATAGACAGAAAAGGGGGAAGCTGGGAGCATGTCACCTCGTGCACACTATCTCTGAGGGAGCAGCCTATGCCTGGGACTCTGCTGGCCTCATAGGAGAAGGAGAAGGGACACTGATGGATCATGACTTTTAAAGGTGCTGCTCTGTAGAAGGCAACGTATTTCATTTTCATTTACATTTTATTTACCAAATCAAGTTGCATGGCCTAGTTTAATTTCAAAGGCTTGTCAAGTTATAATCATTCCACAGGGAGGAGAAGACATTTTGAAGAATAATATTTCTACTGTATTTAATAATAGTTATCTATTGAGTAACATATGCATGCAAAGCTTCATTGTACTTGCATATATATATATATATTGATATAGATGTTTTTGTCTCTTCTTTCTAAATGCAAAATCTTATACACAGGCAAGTTTCATTTATTCAACTAAATCCTCTGTAGTAAACCCAGTAGTGAATTCTGTACCACATTGGATGTACAGTGATGACCAGAAGAATTGTGATCTTGACCTGCAGTAAATTTGAGATTAGCAGGGGGAGTTATTTAACAAATAATTACTTGACTGTAATTATGATAAATACTCAAAAAGGTATAGGATGCCATGAAAATAAATGCAGAGAAGGTAAAGGAAAAGTTTCTTTGAGAAAATTATCTCTTTTTTTTTTTTTTTGGTACAGAGGGATTGAACTTGGGACCTTGCACTTGCAAGGCAGGCAGCAGAACCACTGAGCTAAATCCCTGGCCCCAAGAAAGTTATCTTGAAGCAGAAATCTGACTTGTGAACTAGGCAGCAGGACAAACTCCAGGGTGGAATTTTTGCACAAAGGGCCTGAGGAAAGAAATGAAACAGTTCCGATTTCATAGCAGCATGGTCATATGATTAACAGACACATGTCAGAAGTTTCACAGGTGAAGGATGCAAGTTTTCATAAGGGAAGTAAAAGAGAAGTTGTGTAGCCTCTTGGCTAGGAGTACAGGCTCTTGAACCCATGGTAGCTGGGTAGGAATCTGCATTTCCAATTTATCTGTATAAGATAAGCAAGTTATTTGACCTCTTGTCTTAGTTGTCTCAATTATAAAGTTGGAACAGAAGTGGTACCTACCTTAGAATTTTGTTAAATTAATTTTTAGAAAGTCATCAAAACACTGTGGGGTCTAGTACACAATGTTCAGCAAATTTTTGCTTTCCTTAGTACTAAAGCATGCAGAACAAGAAACACTAGGACCCAGATCCCCACCCCTGGGCCAGAGCCAATACCAGTCTGTGGCCTGTTAGAAACCAGGCCACATAGCTGGAGGTGAGCAGCAAGTGGCAAAGGAAAGCGTCCTTTGTGCTCTTGGTCCCTCGCAACACCTCCTGAGCTCTGCTGTCACATCAGCAGCAGCATTGGGTGCTCATAGGAGCAAGAATTCTAATGTGAAGTGTGCGTTGGGGGTTCCATTGTGTGTTTCTCATGACATGCTAATCCTAAAATCATCCCTGCTCCTCATCTCCTGAAAAAATTGTCTTCCATGAAACCAGTCGCTGGTGTCAAAAAGTCGGAGACAGCTGAATTAAGTCACGGTGCAAAGTGACAGTAATCATTCAGCCCTTGTACACTGACTGTGGCAGTGCAAGAAAGAGCTAAATGAGGTGCCAGCTCCCAAGTGCTCATTTTCCTAGCAGTGTGCTGGGCCAGGGTCAGGCAGATACACTGGAAGTGCGGAGTTTATTTTTGGGCCAAGGAGCCCAGCACACAGTGCTTCTCCCTCATCATGGTCCAGAGGCCAGGGAATGAGGAGAGGTCAGAAAAAGAAGGGAGGAAATGAACCAAGTTTAGTGGAGAGAAAGTGCTTGGCTAAGGCCTGTGGTTTGAGTCTCCGTGGGGTGCACAACGTACCCAAACTGAAGGCCCTGATGGGGAAGCCTCTGAATGAGGCACCTGGGTGAGGAACACAGGCACACCCGTGAGCTGGACCAGGGGGACCTAAGTCCCATCCTCCCTCCTGAAAACTTCCATGCATGACTTCTGTAGCAAGTCTAACAGAGGGAGAATAGCTTCCCTTGAGGATATCTGCTAAGCTGTCTTCAAAGTTGCCCATGGTTGGGGCTGAAAGATCACACTTAGGATTTTTTTCTTGGAATAAAATCCTCAATGTTCAGTCAGAGCTATAACATTTGGGGGCTTATATTGAATCCATGAAGTTTTTCAGACTTAGAATTGAATAAGAATTATAGCAATAAAGCTGGCAGGGGCACTGTTTGCCAGTCTCACTCATGGTCTGTGTGTGTGTGTGTGTGTGTGTGTGTGTGTGTGTGTGTGTGTGTGTGTTTTATATATGCGA
>NW_022900940.1:2083681-2144953 GCF_012274545.1 Fukomys damarensis | reverse complement strand
GTGTGTGTGTGTGTGTGTGTGTGTGTGTTTTAAATATACGCTTCTGCTTCATCTCAGTGGACATTGATGGTTGCCTGGGTGGAAGTAACTGCTAGTAACTCCAGCACCTGTGCTCCTCCTTGAACTTGGGATTGAACTCAGGACATCCAAAGTGCTTGGCAAACACCCTACCACTGAGCTATATCCCCAGCTATCGAGCCCAGGACCTGGCTAAGTTTGACTCAAAATGAATTTCCCTGGCCTATCAACTCCCTAATCCTCTGAGGCTTCAGATCTACTGCAACTTACTTAAATAAAGGCCTTGAACAGGTCAGTAAGTTCAAACTGAGATTAGATAACAGCTCAAGAATGGATGAAAGAAAGGGAGGGGGTCAACATGTATGAGGACCTGCCAGGGTCATAGAAATGAATCAACAGGTAGTGAAAACTAAAAGCCAAGTGGAGCTGGTTCCAAAGCCATTGTCAGCTGATGGAGCCAAACTGGAAAACAGCAACAAAATAACCCTGAAGATTACAGTGCTCAGGTATAGTGGTTTAGATCTCGAACATCCCTCAAATCTTATGTGTTCTTTTATTACATTTGCCTTTCAAGTAATTACATCATGTGTGCTCTAACTTCATCAGTAGGTTAATCCCTTAGTAAATTCATATTTTGATAGAATCACTGGGAGGTGATAAAAATTTGAGGGGGTGTTGGTTGAAGGGAATGAATCATGGGAGTGTGTGCTTGGTTACTATATCTGGTCCCCGGCCTCTTCTTTGACTCTTTCTCTGGCTGTCAAGAAGTAAGTAGTTTTCTTCCACAGGGCCCTTCTGACAAGGGGATTCTGCCTCACCGCGGGGCCTAAAAGCAAAGTAGCAAAGTAACTGTGGGCTGAAACCTCTAAAGTCAAAATAAACTCTTCCTTCTCTAAATTGTGCATGCCAGGTATTTTTGTCCCAACAACTGAAAAGTGCCTTATACATCAAGAATCTGCTTTGGTATTTTGGAAACATGCCTGGGAGAAATTGCTAATATTAACCATAGTTGTCAAGAATGAAGGAGATGTTTGCTTGGGACTCTGGAAGAAAATTTTGATCTTTTGGTCATAACAGTGGAGAACATAACTCACAGCGCTACTGAGGCAGTTGGCAATGACAGACTGGAGCCAGAGGCCCTTCAGTGAATGCAGTAATCTACCGGTGCAGATGTGTCAAAGGCCCTCTTCCAGCATTCAGCCTTTC
Organism: Fukomys damarensis; assembly: GCF_012274545.1. Lineage (NCBI taxonomy): Eukaryota > Metazoa > Chordata > Mammalia > Rodentia > Bathyergidae > Fukomys > Fukomys damarensis. Next base: position 2,143,729 of record NW_022900940.1, on the reverse strand, counting down.
TGTGTAACACGATGAGGAGAAAAGTAAACCGGAGTCAGTGACACATCTGCCATTAATTTCCATTTGTTAAATATGAAGCAAAATTCTGACAGTCATAAAACAGGGTGAACAGTTGTGTATTTGTATTAAAATATCATTTAGATAAGCAATAACCAGCTAACCGAGCAAAGAAACATCTGCGAATATTATTGTGCTATTTCTGTCTGAGTCATCTCACGCTGGGAGAAAACCCAGGGAAATGTATCACTTGTGGTGTTCTTAATTGAGTTAAGAAAGGGACCTGGGTTTTTTTTGTTTTGTTTTTTTCTCTCCCAGATTAGAGTCTAGAGATACAACAGTATTATTTAAAAATAAATGTTTAGCTGAGTGTTACAGTTTACTCCAAATCTAGCCTTACCACCAGTGTTAAAATAAAATAACTAAGGCCTTCCTTGGTAATTCTCAGAATAAAATTTAAGCTCTCCAAGTCTTGTCATCTTCCTCTGTCATTTGCCTTTTTGAAAGGACTTTTTTGTTTGACCTTTTAATGGAAAAATAGAACATCAGACACTTTACAGAATGGTGTTTCCCAGGATCTTACCTCAGAAAGCTTAATAGGCAAAAACCCCTCCATAATATAAAATGCTTATAATCTATTAAACACTCATCTTGGGAAGGAATAAGCCCCCCCAGATATTAATTATTCTGAGTAATATTTCATAGAATAAAGATATTGCATCCCAGTAAGATGCCCTAGAATTAACCTACTTTTAATCTCTCATTATATAGATGAGGAAATGGTTTCACAAAAATGAATCACTGTGTGTATCTAATTGCAGTAAGAATCATAAGTTATAGATATGGCCCCACCACACATGGATTAAACATGAGAATTTCAGTCCTGAGCAAACTCATTTTAAGCCTCAATTTACTCACCTCTAAAAGGGGAAGAACATTTAAGAGTCCTCTATGGTTCCTGCATAAAATCAAGGAGATAATATATTTAAGCTGTTAGGGCACAGCAGTCTGCTTATCTGTGGTTCTCATTATCAGGTACACTAGAGCTAGAAATAAAATAGAACTGAGATGTAACTAGTTTGATCACATTATCTTGTTCCTACATAGGCAGGACAAGAGAGAAGGAAAGAAAAAGGATCCTAGGTGTTAAAACATTTTGTGTCTGTCTAGCTCATGAAAAGCATACCAATATACCAGAGGCTGTCCACCCCTTAAATCACAAGTTTTAATTAGAACCGTCACTGATACAACAAATGAAAAGAACAAGGCAACGCCAACCTGAAGAGTGGTGGAGCAAAGACCCAGACACATCAGATGACCCTCCAACTCAGATTTTCTTTCCCAGTCCTCACAAGGCAAATCTTGCCAGCTGGCAATGGGTTTGAACAAAGCCACGTCCTCTATATTCAGAAAGTTTGATTCAAAAATGTCTTAATATCCCCACATGCCACTGAACAGTCCAAAGCCCAAAAGCCATTTGTAGACAGAGACAGATGTGCAGATATGATACAAGATAAACTGTAAAGACACTGGTGTCTGTATTACATATGGAAATCCCTTTGAACACTACCTACCAAACAGAAAAATACAAAATAAACAGCTGGTGATGCAAAATAGAAATTTCCTTTAAGTACTGTAAACTATAATCATCAATTTAAATTTCTGTTATTTAATAATACACTCTATAATGCTACAATTTTATCTACATCAATCAGGCAACACTTTAGAGACAAACAACTTATTGTAAATAGTAAAAGCTCAGAAAGGTGCTTTACTCTTCATATATTGTTCTTATTTAAATATAAAGTACCTGACACAAAGACATAATGAATATCAACCTTTCTTCCATGCTCAGACCCTGTGCAACAAATTGATCTTCATGACAGCTTTATAAAGTGGGAATCCAATGGCAGTTTACCTCCATTTTCTACATTCTATACTATAGGAACTATGCTTTCCAGGACTAATGGTATTCGTTGGCACACAATGGTGATGCCTCCAGGAATGTGTGCACCATGACAGCTTTGTTTGCATCCTGCATGGTGGCTTCTTTTTAGACACATTGTCCAAAATTATTCTAAGCTTTGATTCCCCAGAATTTCTCCTAAAAACCATTGCTCTGTGCCTTAGTTACTGTTCTTGTTGCTGAGACAAAAATACCCAACACCCACAAGTTAAAGAAGGAAAAGTTTATTTTAGCTCACAGTTGGAGAGGCTTCGGTTCATGGTCAGCTGGTTCCCAGGCAGGGCACCATGGGAGAGAGACATGGCAGGGCAGGCAGAAAGCAGCAAGTAGTAATGATGCAATAGTGGCAAGCCTGCATTTCCATTTATCTCATCCAGACTACTACCCTTTTGGGTGGTGCCATCCACACCTAGAGGGGGCCTTTCCCATATCCATGCTCAGAACTATTCTAAACCAATTTAGTTATCACATACCCTTAATCCCATTATCACACATTCATGAGGCAGCCATCTCCCCAAATTCACACCAATAAGCACATGTGGCTTTTGAGGCAACATGTAGATATAGGCCATAACACTCCAGAACAGACAGTATATATGTTTTTAGTTTAAATAAGTTCTTACCGAGACTGACTTCAACTCTTTTTTATAATGCCTGTGAGATGTCCACCAGAATACCAAGTTCTAAGAACCATACACATTACAGGGTCTCCCTGCTCATCCCAATCCACAGCCCAATTTCAGAAACAGATGATTCTGTCAACAAAGCAACTTGAACATCCAACAGGCTAAAATGAATCATGCGTATGTGAAAACCTAGAATATCTTTAAAATGTCACTGTAAGGCATTTGGAGTCAGTTGCTAGTATCCAGGAAAACTTGTCATGAAAAACAACAATGTCACTAGTACACATCTTGTAGACACTCATGGTTCAGTTTGTAAGAGTAATTTTGCACTTCTATTTTTGTAAATGCATTATTTAACACCATTCAAGAACCTATTTGTCATCCTTAATTATGGTTTACCTTAGAGTTTATATTGATTGGTTTTTGATTGACTCTGAACTCTTTGTTCAGGGACAAAATAAAGTAATTTCCATGAGAAATTTCGATTAGTTACTTTCTGTGATGTTTATAATATACTTTTTAATGATGACTGGGGCCACAGTCATTTTTAACTCTTGCTATTGAATTGGGTGAGTAAAAGTAATGTAAGGTTTACATGTAATCTAAAATAATTTAAGACTGATAATTGCTAGTTTCCATTAATGTTTTACTAAGTCTAAATTATGTTCGTAATATACATATTTTTTTTTTTGGTACCAGGGATTCAACTTGGGTCTTTGTGCTTACAAGGCAGGCAGAAGAACCTCTGAGCTAAATTACCAGCCCTCAATAATATAATGTTTAGTTTATATTACATCAAAGTGTTTGAATTTATATTTATACCAAATAAAAGATAAACATGGACCAATCTACCATTTCTCCACAAATGAAATGGAATTGCTTGTAGGCTTTTACCAACTGTAGGTTTCTCTTCCATATTGGGAAGCAACATGAACACAACATTGAGAAAAGAAACCCTGGGGAACAATACAGGTGCTTGTCTAGTTGCTTCTCCTAGACTTCCTGAGCTGAGGCCGCCATCGCCTCCCCAGAGGACCACAGCAGCCCTCCAAGTGGTCTTTTCACCTTCATTAGGGCTTCCTCCGGGTATCTGCCATGCTAGGTTCTGTTATTTTTCTCTTACTCTCTTCACTGCCCAAACACTGCCCTGTTTTCATTATCCCCAGAATAATGGAATCCAAGATGCTTCTCTGTTTCCAAACTCTTATGAAATCAGGCTCCAGCATCACTGATTACCCCTTCAGTCTTAGTTTCTGATGATATTCTTGTTCTATCTCTGTCTTCTCCAGGATTTCCCATTCAAGCTAATACCAAACTGCACAAAACCATGATCTACACCAGGCCATGATCTTTTCTCCAGCTTGAAAGGATCTGTAAACTTTCTGGTCTCTCTACATGGAAGTTTTATATCATTCTCATGCATTTCTTTTGGGTTTTGTTGTTGTTGTGTTTTTGTTTTTGTGGGGTGATTTTTTTGTTTGTTTGTTTGTTTGTTTTTGGTACTGGGGATCGAACTCGGGTCCTTGAGCTTGTAAGTCAGACTCCAGAACCACTGAGCTAAATCCCCAGCCCCTCCATGCATTTCATCTGCCAATTTTTTACCTATCCTGAGGGTCTCTGTTATCTATAACTCCACCATCAGCAACAACCAACCTACCCTGGTACAGCTTCATAGAACTACCCTGACTTATCCCACCATTTAAATACCTCACTATGTCATAATAAAACTTGTGCTTTTTTTGGAAACCTTAGTAGATGAAGTTCTTGTTTAGGGTGCGTTCAAACTCTTATCTCTAGTGCTTACTACATTGCCTGCCACTCATTGCTCAGCAAATAAATTTATTTGTCAATTAAGTGAAGAGATGGATAGACAAATGAATGTTTGGGGGTAATAGGGCAAGACAGATGAAAATGGATAAGAAATGCTAGATATGAAAAACATAGCAGAGGGCTGGGTGTGAAGACTGGTGGTAGAGTTCTTGCTAAGCATGAACAAATCCCTAGGTTTGATCCCTAGTACTGAATTAAAAAAATAAACATAACAGTAGTTCAGTCATCTGGGTATGAGAATCAAAGAACAATATATTTAACAACACAATCTATCAAAGCATACTTCTAAGAAGAAAAATTGTCCATACTTTCAAATTATCTCTACAAGGTGCCATAGAGTCTGGAAATACAAGCAATATTTTATCTTCTATAAATTAAAGATTGTCTTGATGACATTATACAAGAAAAATAATAGCTATACATTTGCCTATCTTTCTTGACTTTAAGGACACCCATAGATTCACATATTCTACAATACAGCTTTCACAATCACTGGCTTTCAGATTCTGCCTGAGGAGATGTGCAGCCCTTTACTTGGGGAAAGGGAAAAGTGAGAGCATGGGAAAAGGTGGTCAGGAATCTCCCATTCATCTGGAACAGGGACCCGGGAGAGACTTCCTCCAGCAGTGAGCTTTTCCCACCTCCTTCCTCGATAGGTCCAGGTGACACGGATAGAGCACACGACCCAAAGGGAAGGTCTTCACCATCAGAAAGAGCTACTTTCAAAGCCTAGTGGGGTCAGTGTCTCCTGTGGGCCTCAGTTTCCTCATACATAATGTGAAATTAATAAGGCATCTTTAAAGAAATTTGAGAGAATTCATTTTTGTGTATCTTAGGAAGTTCCTTTTTCACATCTCTTTGTATTAGTGCATGTTGGTTATACAAGTTAATGTGTTTCGTTACAGCAGATTAAGATAGGCACATAATATACTTTAATTATTTTATCCCACACAGCCCCACCTGTATCCTACCTCCCCCCTGGTTTCACATTTGGGGGTTTCAAAGCAAATTTTGATCATATTCTCTCCACTACTCATCCTTATACCCCTTCCACCCTAATTTCCTTCCTCTTGTCTAATAAGTTTTCCTTCTACCTCCTTGATGTGCTTGTTTAGAGTCTACATATTGAGGAGAACATACAATATTTGTGTGAGTTTGGCTTATTTCACTAGACATAATGATCACCAAATTCATGTATTTTTGTGACACATTTTCCTTCTTTATGGCTGAATAATACTCCATTGCATACACACACCACCTTTTCTTTATCCATTCATCTGTTCACATATTCCTAGGCTGTATCCATAGTTTAGCGATTGTGAATTGTGTTGCAATAAACATTGATATAATGGTATCGCCATAATATGCTGATTTTAGTCCGGTCAGGAACATATTGAAGAGTGGTACACCTAGATCAAATGGTACTTCTATTTTTAGTTTTCTTGCAGGAACTTCCGTACTGATTTCATCATGGCTCTACTAATTTATATTCTCAACAGCAGTGTAAAAAGGGTTCATTTTTACCCACATCCTCTCCAGCATTTATTATCCTTTGGTTTGGTTTGCTTTGGTTTGTCTGAGACAAGGTCTCACTGTGCAGTTTAGGCTGGCCTTGAACTAATGGCGATTCTCCTGCCTCAGCCTCCAAAGTATCGGAATTACAGGCCTTTGCCACCAGGCCCAGCTATCTGTATTCTTGTTGATAGCCATTCCGACTGGGGTGAGACAGAAGCTCAATGTGGTTTTAATTTGCATTTTCCCATTGACTAAAGGTGTTCAACATTTTTCACATACTTTTTTTGGCATTTGTACTTCCTTTGAGAAATGTTCCGTTCATTTGCCCATTTATTGGTTGGGCTATTTGATTTTTTTAAATTATTTATATATTCTAGATATTAATCCTTTGTCAGAGAAATAGCTGACAAAGATGAGATGTAATTATCTAAACTTTTGAGCTGGCTTCGGTTGGTCTGCCTTCATTTCTCAGGCAGTTTGGCCATCAAGACCATGAGGAACAAAAACACACACCAACACCTATGTTCTCTGTGTTCCACGCTCCCTGCTTCAGGCATCGTTCTTTTTAATATTACTAATAGTTTTCATCTGAGAACTTTCTTAGCTCCCAATTTATGCTTATCATTTTGGTCTTGTGTTTTCCTCCTTCCTAGTTACCTACATGCTTACCCTAAGCAATCACTTCCTGGTGTCCGAACCTCACACACAGCTTTCCATACCCACCTCAGATTTGTACAGCACTTCTAGCCTGGTAAGTGGGTTTGTCCCCAGATGTTGTGGCCACCATAAAGAAAAATCCATCAGCAAGCAATGAGTTCCCACAAAGCCTCCTCCTGTATTTTAAATATCTCGCTTAAAACTCTCTGTAACCCAAGAGTAAAGGAATAAGATGGAGGGAAATAAACAAGTCTTGCCTACCTAGAAATCGGGAAAGTTATTGGTCACAGAACAGGGGCAGAAAGGGAAAAATAATCCAGAAATTTCCCGTGGTAAAATAGGAAATACAGTACGTCAAGAGAAGGGTTCCTATATGAACAATGTGAAAGTTGATTTTGCACATAACCACCTCAAATTACACACACATTTCTGTTAGTTGTAGCTATCTTAGTGGGGGAAGGCAATAGACACATTAATGTTGCTTGTTACATTTGCTACTTTTATAATGCATTACTATTATTACTTAAAACAAAAAGAAAAGTATCATGGTGAATTGTTCAGTAAAAGTAGAGACCATCGCCTGTTCATAGACTTTTTTTGCTCTAAGTCTGAAAATCTTTCTGAAGATTCTTAGTCTTATATATTGCAAAGCAAGATAATCACTTTGAGACATTATACTGTATGTCAGTTTCTTTAAAAAATAACATTTCTAGAGCAAATATTAAATTCTTGTGCTTTTCATTAATGTTTTGAATATTTCAAGGTTGTGGATTATTCTTCCCCTTTTCAAAGGAAAATCACTCTTTGCCTCTGCTGCAGTTAGAGCAAGAAACATACTCCTCTCCGGATCGCCTTTTTTATTTTCTACTGTTGTGTTACAGCACAACCTTCTGTGTACAGCATACAAATGATAGGTGGTAAAGATATTGTGGGCTTGCATGCATAATAAATATGGTTCTATTTGAGTAGATAGTGAGTATTTCATAATACAAGAGTAGAAAATGGGACAATTTAAATATTTTGGGTGATTTCAACCCATATTCACTGTGCATACATATACATATTTACATACCATTTTCAACACTCTTATTTATAAGCAAATAGCCAAACAGGCAATTATTTTTATGTGGGCCAATATGACACAGTCAATGGTTTGGAAAATATAGGCTAGTTAATGAACTCATTATTGTAAAATAGGAAAAGCAAGGAAGGTCTACCGACTATTTGAGACACAAGCCACTGAAGACAGAATATTTCCCTCAAAATGAAATTTAGAAGCTACGTCTAGATATGAATCCTGTCATTTCTGTCATGTTTTTAGAGAACATGTAAACGTGAAACATTTGAAAAAGCCTATTTTCAGAGTAAATGTGACTCCATACCCGTCTGTAGAAGAGACCAGGAAATTGAGGCCAACATATTTCTTGTGATTTTACATTTTAATTCTAAGCAATTTTGTGTCAGTTGGAGCTGTAGCAGCTAATGCAGTAGATATTTGAATCACAAACGGTAATACTTGTAAAGAGTGGTCAGATAAACCTAATGAGCTCTTCCATGAATGACAGAATCCCTGTGGGAGTCACGTATTTGAACTGACTCAACAGAAGCAGGCAGAGGAGACACAAACACAGGGAAGGTTGGGCTGTTTGGGCCGGTTAAGGCATCAGGGACAAGTGACAGATGCTGCCAGCGCTCCGTCACTGCCCAGCCCAGCAACACACCACATGGAAATGACGAATCTACAATTTGCATCCTCTCTTCAGTCCATCAACAGAACATTATTAAAACCAGTCAGCCAAAACCCATTAGAAGGGCACTCACGTATGAAACAATGCCCAGGTCTAGTTGTTCTCCATTTTTATGCACTTCTACAGAACTATAAATATTCATCGTAATGTAACTGAAAATTATTGAAGTGAGAAAAAAGAGAAACAGGGAAGCCATTTGCTTCAATTCATAAACAGCATCTGTTGGGAAGTTATTCATAGATTGCTTCAGGGCCTGCTGAGCAGCAAGCCCACGGAAAAGGATGCCATTGTGAGAAAATTGGTGCAAACTGCATGGAGATGCTATTAGACATGAGTCACTGACAGACAGGGAGAGGGATCAGGCACTGGGTTGTTTTATGTGTGCTTTTATCACTGGGATACAGAACTACCCTCCAGCCAGAGTTTCTTACAGTTCAAATTAGACCAGCAACCTCCTGAGTGTATCAGGCCTAACCAGTGGCAAGGGGAAGTTGGAGGAAGCAGCCACTCTCCAGGTCATGGAGCTTGTTCATCTGCCTGCACCTCAGGCCACAGTGAATCCTGCCTGCGCAACCTGGCAGATTTGGAGGTCCCTGGTAATACTTTGTCCATCAAAAATTAAACATTAAAGGAGAAACTTTCTAGAAAGTGAAAGCGTAATCAGCAGTGTACTATGTCTGAAAGGAGCTTGTGGAATGCTCACCACATACCAAAGTGATGCTAAGAAGAAACATTAACAGTCAACTCCTTCCAATCTGGCATGGTACCAAAGTCACATTTCATCACAAACCAGATTTATGGCTTCCTAGTGAAAGCCCCAAATTCAGTTCATAGAAAATAAACACAGCAAGAGCTTTCAAATGTGAAGTGATCATCAATAAAAGGGTTGATTTAGTAACTGTTTATACTTGTATATTGATTTATGTGTTTGTGATTAAAAGTCATCTTTGAGACTAAGACAATGTTTATCTTGAATTTGGGGTGCATTTTGGCAAAGTGAATGTCATCCATTTCAGGTTGAACCTACTGATCAATCTTAATATCACCAAAAGGGAGAGTTTTACCCTTCCCCATGAAAGACTCTTACACACGCAGTACACACACATACACACACACACACACACACACACACACACAGGCTAAGTTACACCAGGACTTTAGATGTAATTGCCACTTCATAAAAAATGAATATACATTAACATGATGGAAATACCATCAGCAAGCTTCATATTATGGAAAAGTACAAGATAAATGACCAGATTTCCCCAATAAATAAAATACAAAGAAAATAAAGAAGGTGGGGAAAGACAGGAGGATGTAGACTAAAAGAGACTTTAGGGATAAAAAGCAAATGCAGTCTGTAGTTATTGTTTGAGTTCTAATTTGAATAAACCAATTGTTCCATTTTCAAGTGAAAAATGAACACATTAAATATATATATACACATATATAATTTGAATGTTGACTAGATACTGGATATTTTTGGGGGGTTTACAAGGGATTCAACTCAGGACCTATTGCTTGCAAGGCAGGTGGCAGAATTACCAAGCTAAATCCCCAGCCCTTTGATACTGGATAGTTTTAATAAATTACTATTAATTTTTATATAATAATAGTATTGTGATTATAGTTTTAAATAGTCCTATATGAAACTCAGATAGAGGTATGGACTTCAAAGTAATCTATTCAGAAACAGGAAGAGCTGATGAAAAAAATATTTCAAGATTTGGCAAGTGTTAAAGGTGGATCATGGAAACAGTGAGATGGGTTTAGTCAATACTGTCTACTTTTTGCTGTCTTTCATGATAGTTTTATAGTATCATTTAACTTATTCAATGTTTTGTAGCCCACTAGCTCAGAAGTGATTATTTTTAGAAATTTTACAAGCCTGATAGTAAACTTTTGGTATTCATAAATCAGCCATGGTGAAGGAAGAGGGGGAAAAATAAGAAATAACAAAAAAACAAGAGTTGGTTTTTAAAAAGAATAAATAAAATTGATAAACTTTAGCCAACCTTATCCAAAAAAGGAACAAAAAGGCTCAAACTCATGCAAATAGAAAAAAAAAGAAAGGGTGAAGTAACAACAGATCCAGCAGAAATGCAGAGGATCATCAATATCTACATTGAGAACCTGTACTCTAATAAAGCAGAGAACACAGAAGAAATGGACAGATTCCTAGATACATATGAATTACCTAAGTTGAACAAAGAAGATATACAAAGTCTAAACACCCCAATTACAATCAATGAAAGTGAAAATGTAATTAAAACTTCATCAACACAAAAAGCCCAAGTCCTGATGGATTTGACTGTTGAATTCTACAAGACATTTAGAGAAGAACTACTGCCACTACTCTTTAAACTTTTCAGTGAAATTGAAAGAGAAGCAATACTTCCAAATTTATTCCTGGAAGCAAGTGTTACTTTGATTCCCAAACCAGGAGAAGATCCACTGAAAGAAGAGAACTACAGGCCAATCTCCCTAATGAACATAGGTGCAAAAATCCTCAGTAAGATATTGGCAAACATAATATAGAGGGTCATCAAGAAGATCATACACCCTCATCAAGTTGGATTTATCCCAAGGAAGCAAGGAGGTTTCAACATATGTAAATCAATAAATGTAATATGCTATATTAACAGAGCCAAGGACAAAAACTATATGATCATCACAATAGATGCAGAAAAAGCATTTTAAAATTCAACACCTATTCATGATAAAAACCTGCAGAAAATAGGAATAGACTGTCTTTATCTCAACTTTATAAGGGCTATCTATGAAAAAACAAGAACCAACGTCATACTAAATGGTCAAAAACTGAAAATCTTCATATTAAAATCAGGAACAAGACAAGGATGTCCACTACCAACACTCCTTTTCAATACAGTTTTGGTATTAGCCACAGCAATTTGAGAAGAGAAAGCAATAAAGTAATAAAGATAGGAAAGGAATAAACTAAAATGCCATTATTTGCTGATGATATGATATGTTACATAGAAGACCCAAAAAGCCCTGCCAAAAGACTTCTAGACTTACTTGACAGATTTAGTAGACCAGCTGGATGCAAGGTCAACATTCAAAAATCAATAGCCTTCTTGTACACTAACAACAGACTCATGGGTAGAGAAATTAGGGAAACAATTCCTTTCATAATAGCATCCAAAAAATGAAATAATCCAGGACTCAATCTAACAAAGGAAGCAAAAGACCTCTACATAGGGAACCACAGCACTCTGAAAAAAGAGATCGAAGAGGATATAAGAAAATGGAAAGACATCCCTTGCTCCTGGGTAGGAAAAACCAACATAGTGAAAATGGCCATACTTCCAAAACTGCTATATAGATTCAATGTAATCCTGATTGAAATCCCAACAGTATACGTCACAGAACTAGAGAAAACAATCCAGAAATTCATTTGGAACCAGAAGAGACCCAGAAGAGCAAAAGCAATTCTATGAAACAGAGACAAGGCAGGGGTATCACAATTCCCAACTTGAAACTATACTACAAAGCCACTGTGATAAAAACAGCATGTTACTGGGGAAAAAAACAGACCCAAGGATCAGTGGTATATATTAGAAGATGCAGAAATAACTCCAGACATACTTGGCTACCTCATCTTTGACAAAAGAACCAAACATCCTCAGTGGAGGAAAGATTGCGTCTTCAATAAACTGTGTTGGAAAAACTGGATTCTAACCTGCTAAAGATTAAAACTAGACCCCTATCTTTCACCATGCACTAAACTAAAGTCCAAGTGAATTAAAGATCTAAATGTTAAAACAGAAACACTAAACTTGCTGAAAGATAAGTTATGTGGAACTTTCAAAGACATTAGCAAAGGAAAAGACTTTATGAACAAATCCTCAGTAGCATGGGAACTAGCACAAATAATCAACAAGTGGGATCCCATCTTATTAAAAAGCTTCAAGAAAAACCACCAACAGAGCTAAGGGACAACCTACAATGTGGGAAAAAATTTTACCAGCTCTTCCTCAGACAAAGGTCTACTATCTAGAATATATAAAGAACTAAAAAAAAAAAAAAAAAAAAAGAATAAAAAAAAAAAAAAAAAAAAAAAAAAAAAAAAAAAAAAAAAAAAAAAAAAAAAAAAGATCAGACCACCTAATACAAAGACCTGATTCAAAAATTGGAATCTGAAATGAACAGACATTTATCAGACAAACAAGTAAAAGCACCAGATAAATATATGAAAAAATGTTTAATATTACTGGTCATTCTAGAGATGCAGATGAAAACAGCACTGAAATTACCCCCCATCCCAGAAATAATGGCTGCTCTCAAGAAACCAACCAATAATAAATGCTGGTGGGGCTGTGGGAAGAAAGGTACCCTTCTCCATTGATTGTGGGAGTGTAGACTGGTACAACTACTGTGGAAATCAATATGGAGGTATCTCAAACAGTTAGGATTAGAGGTCCCATTTGGCCCAGCTATTCTTCTGCTGGATATCTTTCCAAAAGAATTAAAAATATCTTACCACAGTGATATATGCACACCCACATTTATAGTGTCACAGTTTGTAATAACTAAAACTTGGAAATAGCCCAATTGCCCATCAACTGAAGGCTAGATAAATAAAATGTGGTTTTTCTATAAAGTGGAGTGCTACTCAGTAATAAAGAATGAGAGACTACAGACATTTATAGCTAAGTGGATGTATATTGAGGCCATACTTTTAAGTGAAATAAATAGGACACACATGTGTAAATACTGAATAGTGTCTCGCGTGAAAAACTAAAAGTGTAAATAAGATTCAAATTCTATAATTGATAATGTGAAATAGAAAGAAAACTTCTAAAGGAGTACTGGAAGATGGAAGGGTAGGGAAAAGGAAAGAAGGGAAAAGAAAGAAATATGGGAAAAGGAAAAATGGAAACAAAGTCCTATAAATAGGGGAGTGTGGAGGGGGGAAGGGAGGGCAAGAGTATGGGAAAATATGAGAACCAAGATCTGTCATGTAAAGGTACAAGATCCAAATGATGAATGTAACTGTATTGTATATCTAAAATGTACCAATAAATTTAATGGGGAAAAAAAAGAGAAAAAAATCAGTCATGGTGGGCATATTTATACCATAAAAATCAGTTAATGTTACAAATCAAGACTTTATCATTATTATTATTATGAAGAACTGATTGAACATTAGCATACTACTGCTTATGACTCAGTGCCTGAAGAACAGAATTATACATCTAGTTCAAAACTAGTTAGGAAAACTTTCCCAGCAGCAGAAGAAGCTGGCTTTTCTGCCTAGATTCTTCTTTGCTCTCCCTGCCCTCATCACCTGTTTTTAGTTGCTTAAAATTCCCCAAGCATGGCAATCTGGCAATCCCACACTTCAACATTCTACCTGGGCTCCGATCCTTCCTTCCTCCAGTGAGACTTCAATGATTCTTCTTTACCAAGTTTTGCCTAACCTGTGACCCCTTTCCCATATAACTCACTATGATGCAAACCAATGCTCAGATGTCCAGATTAACTGATTCTAGTAAGTGTGAAGAAACCTGAATTTTTCCAAATGAATTTTCTTTGGAAATTTCTAGTCTTTTGGCAGGTTTTGTATTCTTTACCTCTTAATTCTGTACTTAAGTATTTTGGGCATGTACTATGAACTGAACCCAGGGCTGTCACACTGAGCTATATCCCCAGCCCTTTTCAATTTTTTATTGGGACATAGTCTCACTAAGTTCTCCAGGTTGTGCTCAAACTTTCCATCCTCCTGCCTCTGGCTCTCAGAGTTCTGGAATTACCAACCTGTACCACTATGGAGGTATTTGATCTTTTATATACACTAATCTATTTTTATAGTGATTATGCATTACATAAAAGACAAGTCCTCATTAACACATTGTCTTATTAAATCCCACAAGTAAATGAGCTAATGAATGAGCTGGAACTATCCTCTTCTGGTAACTAAGAATGAGGGAGAGAAAGTGAGAGAGAGAGAAAGATGTGAATTATCTTAAATTATAAGCTCACTTGTCTAGTTAGAGATAAACTTGGGACCAAAGCCTCTGGAATATTCTCTATCACATTTAAAAAATCTTTCTACAAAATCAGTAATTCATTGTTTGTGTAAACATGTGACAGGTTTGTGTAAATATGGATCATAAAAGAAAGAATTCCTAAAGGGTCTTTTTTCCCTTTCTACAGGTATGGGAATGAAGGCCTATCTATAAGAATTATTAAGTGCCTATGTAACAAATGCAGTGCATGCTAGATTCTACCAGAAAAATGAAAACATCCCAGATTTTATGAAAAAGAGATGTTAGCTCCTTTAATTTGTATTTAGCTTGGAATGCCAAAAGGGTGTATTTTGTTTGAAATACTGTGATTTGCAAAATTATGTGGTTGTTATTCCTGCTTTCTTCATGCGTTCCAAGAGAAGCCATGCCAAACTTACTAAGGAGCAATTTAGAAGAAAAGCACTGTTGTGCCATTAACATCTAAATTCACTTGCTTGCAACCTTCTCCAACCAAATGAGCAAGACAAACAATCACATCAGTTCTTCTGGCTTCCTTCTGCTGTTTGACTATTACCCATAACTTGGATTCTGCAACTGAGAAAATGGTCGGATGGACATGGGGAGGGGGACAGGATGTGATCTTCATGTTAATGCTAAATAAAAAGGACATATTCTGCCCCTGTGTTCTCTTGGCAGACATTTGAGTAGAAATTAAGTGATCCTAATTGCTCATTAATTCCGCTCTCTCTTTTTATTTGTGCATTCCTATATTTTATTACTGACCACCTGCTAACTGCCAGAGACTGAGAAGCACTTGGGATATGATAGTGAAAGACCTTGACCCTCACAAGCTCATGGGCATGTGAAAGGGAGACTGATCAGTAATGATCCAAGTGCATAGAGAACACAAAAGGCTGTAAAAAGGCTAGGTAACAATGTGATCAATGGGAACACAAAGGAACAGTTCACCTGGAGCCCAGGTACAAAGATATATTTTCAAAGGCTGAGACATCTCAGCCAAAGCAGAAAACACAAGTCACTGAACTGGGAGGAAACACTACAGACACTGAGAACATCACATATGCCAAGATGGGGAAGATACTACCCTGAGACAGTTTGATTCAGTATGACTGAAGCAAAATCCAGGAAAATGTAATTTTGTCAATCATCTCAAAGGTGATTCTAATGGAAATGACTAAACATGTTGACAAAGTCAACAGCAAAGCAATGGTGTCAACCAAGGCAAAGACAATGTAGACATGTTTTACACAGAGAGAAAAGAGTGCTTTACGCATTGCAGGATGCTAAACTAGGATCAGAAGTAAGGAAGGGACATGTAGGAGAGTGAAAGCTTTTCAGGTAATTGAGATTTATAGTTCAAAGCCTGGACTGAATTAGGTTGTCTACTTCTTGGCATGGCATTCAACAAGTGACATAACCTCTTTCTGCTTTATTTGCTGTGTAAGATGGTAATGATAGTAATTTAACTTGGCAAGACTACTATACAAAGTGATCCATTGGGTACAATGCTTACAGGCCCTGGTACATAGCATGTATTCACTAAATATTTGTTGAATATAAAATTAAAGTGAGATATCGTTACTTCATTCTCTTGTGGGTTGCTGGTTTTGTCATGACCTCAGAAAATATTTCTCAAAGGAGAATCAAAGTACCACATCTATAGAGCCACTGCTCTCAGCTGCAAGATCCTCCAGAGACCGTTTATTTCAGCTCTATATTTTGCAGTAGGCAGAGTATGACTACAAGGGCAGAGATTTTGGAAATGGATGTATCCATGTTTGAATCATGCTTCATATTCATTAACTGTTAATCCTGCAAATATTCCACAACTCTCCTGGGCTTGGCTTCTTCATAATCCAAGAAATGAATTTTAACAAGACATCAATTATTCACTCAAAAATAAGAAGCATGTACTGTGTGTGAGAAAATTTTTTTAGGATCTGAGGTTCAGCAATAAATCAAATGATCAAAATAGATTAAAAACAGGTAGATGTATTCTTTCCCTAGGGCTCTGTAACAAATTACAACAAACGGGGCACCTCAAAACAATAGAAATTTCTTCCAGAGCTAAAAGTCTGAATTCAGGGAACCCATGGAACCATCTTCTCTCCAGAGGCTCTAGGAATGCATTGTTTGCTCACATCCTTTAGTTTCAAGCAGTTGCCAGCAATCCTGAGCATTCCCTGCCTATAGAAGCCTCACTCTAATTTCTTCCTGTATGCTCCCAAAACTTTGTTTCATTGTGTCAAAATTTCACTCATCCAAGGATGCCAGTCATTGGATTTAGATGATACCAGTTGTTTGTCCACACTCATTCAATATGAATTCAATTTAATGATTGTGTCTGAGAAAACAATTTCCAGATAAGGTCACCTTCACAGGTATGTTGGCATAGACCTTGAAAATATCTTTTTAGGGAACAGAATTCAACTCACAATGGTAAGTTATGGACACCTGGCCAGGTGATGCTTGTCAGCTCATCCCAAGATCACGCTCTCCAGGAGGCCCTCAGTGAATGATGGCTCACCTGGGTAACATATTCTGCTCATGTTCCACATATAAAGATGTATTGTAGTTGCCTTGTTCACCAAGAGTACAAAATCAATATCTAAGAAAGAAGAATCCTGGTCATATAGCTCCTCACAGAAGAAAAGTCATCTCCAAAGAGGTATGATCTCTCCCAAAAGGGTCCACATGTGCCTTGGGGCTCCTTAAACAAAGAAGGTGTTAAGTGAACAACCATTATTTTTAATAATTATGTGTTTATTTCAATGTATATTAAAGAACATATGCACATAAAACCCGTAATTTCACAGATAAGCTTACAATGAGTTTAACACAGAGTTGCCATTTAAAATAAGGTGAATAAATTGATAGAAAAATGGAGAAAAGAGTTGATAAGTAGTATATCAAAAATGCTGAAACACTTGAGTGATGAAAGATTCAGAAATGCCATCCTGCCATGTGTTATTTCTTTGTTTGTTCTGTCAAACCAGCTAGCATTCCTGGGTGTATGTTCAGTATGGATCCAACAAAATGCATAGAAATTTTATAACTGGCAAATTGAACATGAAAGCTAATGCACCATCATAGCAGCCACCTGCTTAAATGAGTCAAGCCCAGTTTCAAAACTTACCATAAAACCATAACAGTCACGATTTTGTAGTAATGTCATAAGACTGTACATACAAATCAGTGGGACAGTGAAAATCCAGAAATAAACTCATGAGTGTAGGACTAACTGATTTTCAGCTAGGATAACATGACAATTCAACTGAGAGAGAAGGATCTTTTGAACAAATGATGCTAAGACAATTGAAAACTCCACATCACATAAAAATTTAAAAAATAAATGTATTTCTGACATAGACATATTATTTACACTGTGTGTGTGTCTCTGTGTGTGTGTTCTTTATTCTGGGATTTATCATTTTCTATATTGTTTATGGTATCTTTTTATCTATTTTTCTTTAAATGGTTTGTGCTTTAAGTTTCATAGCTAATAAAGCATTGTATAATACACAGTCACAAAGCTGTACAACTGTGTATTTCTTCTAAGCATTTTTACTTTTGAGTCTTTAATCCATTTTAAGTTTACTTTATAAAGCATTCTCTCAGTTTTCATTCACCTTGGAGTGAATTAATTTTGTCATGCTTTTTTCTAGGAAATTTTGATGAATTCTGTGTGTGAATTCTTTTCTTCAAACACATTGACAATGTTATCCAACAGCATCTAGCCTTCATTATTTCTAATGAGAAACCAGTTAATATTTTTATTCATTCATCTTAATTATACGGAATGGATTTCATTCTGAATTTTTATACATGCACAAAAAATACTTTGACCATATCTTTCTCCACACCCATATTCTCCAAACTCCCTTCTTCCCTCCCTCCATCTGCTTTCTCTTCTGTAATACCTTCCCTCTACTTTTATGTCTGCTGTCTTTTTTCTTCTTTCTAAATTTCAAAATTAAGAAAAACACTTGATACTTTTCTGAATCTGGCTTATTTCACCTAACATGATGATCTCTAGTTCCTACCATTTTCCTACAAAAGACATGATTTTTTCTATATTATGAATGAATAATACCCCCTCATGTATGTATACTACATTTTCTTTATTCATTCATGGCTGAGGGGCACCTAGGATTGTCCTTTTGTGGGCATATAATATAATATATATATATATATATATTTTGCTTAGAATTTTCATGGCTATTTGGAGTCTTTGTGTGTCCACATGAATTTTAAGTTTTCTATGAAAACTGACTTTGTTGTTTTCATGGGGATTGCACTGAATCTGTAGATCACTTTTGATAACATGGCCATTTTAACACTATTAATTTTTCTAATCCATGAATATGAAAGGCCTTTCAATCTTCTGATGTATTTCCAATTTCTTTTTTCTGTGCTTTATAATTTTCTTTGTCGAAGTTTTTCACTTTGTTGGTTAAGTCTGTTCCTGGACATGTTATTTTTTGAGACTTTTTTTAATCCTATTTTCTTGATTCCTTTTGCAATGAATTTATTATTGAAATATAGGAATGCTACTGTTTTCTGTATGTTGATTTTGTATATTGTTATTTTGCTTACTGTATCAGTTCTAACAGTCTTTCTGTAGATATTTCAGTTTTCTATTTACAGAATGGCATCTGCAAATAAGAACAATTGGACTTCCTCCTTTCCTTCTTGTACCCCTTTTATTCCTTTCTTTAATGTGATTTCTCTAATTAAACCTTCCAAGTATATCTGAATAAAAGTAGTAAGAATGAACACCCTTGGCTTCTTCCTGATTTAAGAAGGAGAAATTCAAGAAATTTCAAGAAAACTTGAAATATTTTCAAGTTTTCTCCATTCAGTATGACATAGTTTATGGGTTTATCATATGGAACCATTATGATGTTGAGGAAAGATCCTTCTATATGTAGTATTTTTATAGCTGATATCATGAAAGAACATTAGATTTCATCAGAGGCTTTTACCACATCTATTAGATGGCCATGTGATTTCTAGCCTTGATTTTATCTGTGTGATGTATTACACTTATTGATTAGTATATGTTTGATCATTCTTACATTGCTGAAATGCAACTCACTTGATCATAGTGTATGATCTTTTTAATGTGTTGCTGAATTTGATTTTCAAGTATTTTATTCAGGATATTTGTGTCTACATTGACCAAGATTATTGGTCTCTAGTTTTTTATTGTACCTTTATCTGGTTTTGGTGTCAAGACAATATTCTTGGTATAATGCATTTGGAAGTGTTCATTCCCTTTCTTTTCCATGAATTGAGGAGGATTGGTGTTGATTCTTCTCTTTAGTCTGGTAAGATTCAGCAGTCAGGATACAAAATCAGCATTAAAAAAATCAGTACTTTTTTCTCTATACCAATAACGAACCCACTGAGAAAGAAATCAGGAAAACAATTCCATTCACAATACTCCTCCCCCACAAAAATTAACATATCTAGGAATCAGCCAAATCAAGGAGATGAAGCACTTCATACAATAAAAATTATAGAACACTGAAAAAAGAAATTGAAGACACTACAAGATGGAAAGACATCCCATGTTTACTAGATTGCAGCATGTTGTTAAAGTGACCACATTACCAAAAGCAATATACAGATTCAATGCAATCTCCATCAAAATTTCAATGACATTCTTTTCAGAAGTAGAAAAAACAACCCAAAACTTCATAAGGAAATAGAAAACAAAAAACAAACAACACACACACACACACACACACACACACAAACACACACATACACACTCACACACACAGGATAGCCAAAGCCAAAGCAATCCTGGAGGGGGATAAAAAAAAAACCACTGGAGACACCACAACTTCTGATTTTATAATATGCTACAAAGACATACTAACAAAAATAAGAAGGTAGTAGCACAAAAATAGACATATAGACCAATGGAACATAATAGAAGGCACAGAAACAAAATAATGTGATTGAGCTATTTGACTCTTGACAAGCCAAAAGTATGTTACAGAAAAGACAGTCTCTTAACAAACGGTGCTGGAAAAACTGGATATCCCTATGTAGACAATCTCTGTCACCCTGTGCATAAATGAATTCAAAATGGATCAAAGACCCTAGTAAAGAAAAAGAACTTTGAAACAACTAGGAGAAAACATAGAGGAAACCACTGAAGCCATAGGTAAAAGCAAAGACTTCCTGAATAGGATTCTAATAGCAAAAATTAATAAGTGGGACTTTATCAAATTTAGAAGGGTTTGCAAGCAAGGGAAATAATGGAGTCAAGAGACAACCTACAGAATGGGAGAAATATCTGCCAGATCCTTTTTTGACAGAAAAGTAATACTTAGAATATGTAAAGAATTAATAGATAGAACATACAAAAAACTTAACAACAAAAAATCAAATAGCCCAATTAATAAATGGGCAAATGAACCAGAGATGCTTTCCAAAAGAAGTAAAAATAGCCAATCAGTATATGAAATGTTCAATATATTTAGTTATTAGGAAAATGCAAAACAAAACTGCACTGAGATCCCACCTCACCCAAGTCGGAATGGCTATCATCAACAGCAAATAAAATAGAAAAACTATAAACAACCATGAGGGTGTGGGGAAAGAGGGGCTGAACTATACTTCCTGCCTAAATTCAAATCATTGCACTCACTGTGGAAATCAAGGTAGAGATTCCTCAAAACACTAAAAATAAAACAAAACAAAAAACCTACTATATGATACAATTATATCATTTGTTCAGAATGACAATGGATTTCTTGGCAGAAGCTCTAACAATTGTCTTTCACAGATTTCTCTCACCCAGTCAATGCAGCAGGGTTTCCCTGGGAGTCCTGAATTGTGGTTGTTCTATGAATTCTGGTCCCAAGTAGCTCATTTCCAAACAGAAAGCTCCCTCTCAATGTGGATCCTGGTTGATACACCCCAAAGTAAGGCAATTGCTACAGTGGATTTCTTCTTCTTCAAAAGTACTCTGACATACAGGAGGAATAACTTTCAGATAAAATCTCTGTGCTGAATCTACAGTCTGCAATATCTGTGGGTTTCTTCTATGGCTAGAGATGTTGGTCCATTTTTTAATCATTGGGCTGCCAACAGTCTTGGGCTCACCTTTTATTTGTTATGTTGGGTTTCCCTTCCCCTCCAGGGTTGGAGTTGGTATAGTGGATGATTTCATACTTTTCTTTGAGTTGTCTTCTGCTCCTCTGCTTTTAGGAATTCCTATCACCTGTTCCTTGATTTTTGGAGCTCTCTCTCTTATTTATCTCTTAGGAATGTAGTTCCTCCTTTCAGACTGTAACTCTTCTCACTCACAGAGTCATGCAAAGGACATTTCTATTCTGCTACCTTATCCGGAAAACTCATGCTACAATTGAGGACTCTTTGTAAGTGATGAATCATTTCCCTCTTACTTATTTCAAGAGTTTGTATTTTCTTGGCTTTCAATTTGGCTGTGATTTATTTCTTGATACTCCCCTTAAATTTATCACAGTTGGAGCTCAGTGAGCTTATGAGATGTAGAGAAAAATGTTTTCATTAGGTTTATGACATTTCAGCCATTATTTTTTCAAATCTTTTTATATCTTATCTTCTTTCTTCATCTTCTCAGGTTCCCATCATGTTTTTCTGACTGGATTATTTTTAAATTTCAAATTCAGTTGTTCTTTACTCCACCTACACAAATTTGTTGTTTATGTACAATAATGCATTTTCTCTTTCAGTTAATGTATTTTCTAACTCCAGGATTTCTATTTAGTAATATTTAAAAATAATTTCTGCATTAGTAGTCCTTATTTGTTAATAAATTATTTTCATACTTTCCTTTAATTTTGTAAGCATGTTTGCTTTAGTTTTAAAAGAATATTTTTTAAAAAATAGCTGATTTGTGCCTAGTGTTGTGGCACACACCTGTAATCCCAGCACTTGTGAAGCTAAGGCAAAAAAATCACCACAAGTTCAAGGCCAGCCTGTACTACACTGTAAGACTGGGAAAAAAATAGCTGATTTATAGTTTTTGTCCTTAGTCAAACATTTCAGCTTCCTTAGGTCCAGTTTCCACTAATTGATTTATTGCAGTATATAAGCTATATTTTGTGGGAGTTTTGTTTGCTTTTCCATTCCTACTAAAATTTTTGTTGAAAGCTACACATTTTAAATAATGTGAAAACTTTGAAAATCAAATGTTCCCCTTCCCATTTTTTGTTGTTATTGTTTATTATTATTCATTTAGTAAGCTTTCTGAACTAAATTTATACAAACTGTGTTTTTGTCTTACTTGGTTAATAAAACAAATGCTCAGCTTGTCTAATAGCTGTGAATAATTGAACAGATATTTTCTTAAAAGCCTGAAATCAAAAAGTGCCTTATCATTGCTGAGCAGTTGTGGGGGCACAACCTGAACATTTTGTAAGCCAGTTGACACCACCTTAATCTTTCCTTTTTACTTACACAGAACCTCAAGATCATCCAGAAGTGAAAGCTTAGGATATTTATTGTTCTTGCCAGAGCACACATATAGCCCTGGGCATACATACATGCCCAGACATATATACAGCCTTCTACATTCCTAGGAATATGCTGGACTTTTTCAAAACTTTCATGGATTTATCACACAAACACACACAACACACACACACACCCGCTTTTGCAGTTTTAGGTTTTAGCTGTCCTATTATTGATTCTGATTGTATTCATTATTTCAGGAAGCTATATAGCTAAACATTGAAGTTTAAATTCTTTTTTTATGTCCCTAAGAAAAATAATTTCATTTTATGATATATAAACCAAATCAAATAAAGATACTACTGCAAATAGAGTCTTCCCAGGAAGTACCAAACAGGTCAAATAAAAACAATTCTAGGAAAATGATGCTTTATGGGATCTTTACCACATTCTAGCTTTACCATATTCTAGTACATGCCACACTGCTAGATTTTTGCCATGCTGTGGTATGCTGATTTCAAGAGCTACAGCTATGGTACTATGAGGGGGAGTGGGTGGAGCAAGTTAAAATGCAACAATCCACGTGTCCTCTGGAATAAACCCTACCCCAGACTGGTTTATTTAATTCCCAATATTCCGAAAAAGTTCTGACCTTTTTCGGGCAGCTTTTTCATTGATTTTATGGAGGAGAGAACTTTCAGAAGTCCTTACTCATCATTTTCACTGCTATTACCTCTGTCTCCAAATGCAGTGTTGGTTTACAGCCTGCACTGTAAACTCATCCCCTCATTCCTTTATCTATTTATTTTCCTTCCTTTAATTTATTACAAGAAAATAATGTGTTAAGGTTAATTTATCTTCATTTGGTAGCCATTTTCCCAAAGAAAAAAAGTTGCTCTTGTTGTTTTAATCAACTCATAAATATTGTTAAATATAGATAATAATCAAAGACATCAAAGTCCCATTAAGATCTGATGGTGAAATGCTGCTGTGCACTCACTAAGCTTTACCTGCAAAATTTAAAAATTGTTACCTGTTACAGAATGAAGTTATCAGTGCATCACTTAAATCCTGAAGTTTTATTACCAAGACAAAGATGTCTACATAAACTTTAGAAATTTTTTTTGCAGTTGATTTCTAGAGTGTAATAGTCAGTGATATGTCATAGCAAAAGCACCACTGATAATTCTTTTATATGCCCTTTCTGGTCAGACTTAATTTGTCTCTCAGTACTTTCCCAAATTCTAAATTCTGCCAGAGTTCTAAATTCTGGAAAAGAAAAGCATTTTCTCCTGCCAGAAACAGCAAAGTTGCTGCAAATGCAACAGCTGGCCAGAAGTGATTTTTCTCCCTTCCTGTGGAGAAAGCCATAGATAGAAGTGAATCATTATGTTTCTAGGTAAGAATCCCAGATTGGTAATTCTTCAGGTTTTACTTAACTGCTTTTGTTTGAAGAAAATTAGCATATCATTTCTCTGTATCATTTACAGAGCATAACCAGAAATACGTCTCACCAAATACAATGATGAAAATTATTTCAATTGAGGCTACAATGATGACATTAACACAAAACTCATAGCATAGTACTTTAGTACAATTAACCCACAAAACAAGACACAATTTAGGGATAGTTATGGCTCAGAGATCTCAAAGGCAGTTGGGAAATGGGAATTTGTGTTTTACCATAAGAATTATTCAGTAGGTAGAAACTGTTTCAAATTTTCCCAACTTTGGGTCACATTAAAAAAATTTTTTTACCACTAACTACCTAAATATTTATGGTTTAGAGACTTTGAGTATCTGGTTTTTCATCTTAAAATAAAATGTTAACAGAATTTGTTGGTTTTTTTAACCACTGTTTTGAAAAAGTGCCCTACCCCTATCTCGACTGGTGAATAGCACAGACATTTCTTAACTGGAGGGGTGAAGACTGTTCTAATCTGCCAAATTCAAGGTCACTGGTACAAGTGGTGACTACTCCAGAGGACACATCTGTCCATCTCCAACTATGCCCTGCAACATCTGGCTGGGACAGAAACTCACAGGTACCTTGTTCACTGCTGCTGACAGCCCTGAATGATATGGGTCTAGGGAAGGAAAGATGTATCTCAGTGCCTGGCTACATACTTTAATTCAAGAGAGAGAGAAGGAAGCAATAACCTTGTGCCTAATGTGAATTCCAAGGAGGGAATGAAATAAATTGCTTTTGCTCTACCCAGACCACGATTAAGCTATACAAATACTGGTCAATTAAATTAGAATACACTTGTAAAGTGCTTGGCATTAGGGCCTGACACACAGTAAGTCTTCCTGTAAATTTTAGTGGCGATTAATAATAAATCATATTCTGAACTACTTAGCTATGTTCTTCATGAATTTCAAATTCCAGTGGAAAAGATGACCTCAGTGACCAAGTGAAAAGATGTCAGAAAAAGAGCTATTTGTAAACACTCTGGGCATCACGTAATTGGTCATGTATTTGGAGGTTGGGTGTTCAGTTTGTAAACATGTAGGGACATTCTGGGGATATGTGGAAGAGGACAGATAGGACAGCAGTAACTACAGAAGTGAGAAGTTTAAATGAAAGTGAAATGTAAAATGTCTGCCATCCACCTCCTTCGTGGACATAATGGAAAATCAATGAACCAAAAAATTTGACCCTAACCAACTATGGATGAATACTTTGTCTCAGTATCTTTTGTGCAAGAATCTCCAGTTGATTTCTACTTTGAGATTCATTTAGAGAAAATAATTGTTATTATAGATTAATACATCTGCTTATGGGCAGGAATTTAGCTCAGTGGTGCTGCTACCTGTCTGGCAAGTGCAAAGTTCTGAGTTAGATCCCCAGTAGGAAATATATATATATACATATACATACATACATCTGCTTGCTATTTTCAGAAATCAGATTGATTCACCTGGCATTTTTTTCATTGTTGCTGCCCTAGCAGCTTTAGAGTTATACCTGAGTTTATCACCCAGGTAGGTAAAATCTACAGAGCCAACATGTGCTGTGCTAAACACATCAACTCCTCCTGCCTTTTACAGACAATTTAGAATATCTTTGAATTTGCTTTCAGTATATAGAGCATAAAAATAGCATAAGATAATGTTTATAAGAGAGCTGTCTTGCACAATAGGTTGTGTTACTCACATTCAGAAATCTAGGCTTTAAATATATTATTTCCCACCCGTTACCTGCCCGTTGAGCTTTTCTACATGCCACAATCTTTCTTGGTAGGCCTATTTTGCCTGGTGGGTATACTTTCCCCTCTTCTCTCTTTTCACCTAAGTTATTAGTTAAAACCCAAGTTTTTGGTCCATCCTTTGTCTATACACAGCTCATGTCAATCATTATGCCTCTGTCCTTCCAATAATAACGAATAGACCAGACTAAGTGAGTCTAGATTGTCTCATCAAAATAAAATGCTTTTGTTCCTGGGACTTGTATTAGAACTCTTTGAAGAAGAGAAACTCTCTTCTCACTAAGGCTGGGGCTTTCTGTGATGACACCCAAAAGAAAGAAATTGCCTGAAATTAACATCAGCACCAAGGAAGAAAGGTCCAAGAGAGGGAAATGACATCTACCTTTGAGCATTTAGAGCCAATCCTGTCTGAAGCCATATACCAAAAGGGACCTTTCAGCTATGTTTGGTAATAAATCATCTTACCTTTTCAGTTATATGGAGTAGCACTTCCCTCACTTGCTGCTAAAAGTCTACAACAGAATTACAGTATGCTCAGTGCCAGAAATTTTATAGTAACCTAGGAAAATGTAGTTCCTGCTTCATGGAGTTAAAATTCTTGTAAATGAGTGATAACAAGGAGTCAGTTAGTCATCATTACTGCTGACTGGAGAAAGGCAGGGGCTGTGGGAGCACTCGTTAGGTGTCCCTGGCCAAAAGCAGGGATGCCCAGGAGAAGACTTCCCAGAGGAGAAAGCATCAGATGAGTTCCTTGCCTACTCTTCTTCAGGGATGAAAGTAAAGGTGTCATATTTGTAACTAAAACTGAGTACATGGTAATAATGGAGATGCCTAGCCACAGGTACCATCATTACAGCTTTAAAATCATAAATTCTCCTTAAAACTTCCACCCAGTAAGATGTCATCCTTTCATTCTATTTTAATAGCTAAATTTGCATTATTCATGATTATTGCCTCAAAAACATAGATTATCCCAGCTGTTCAGCCATCATATATATAGTTTCCAACCCCACCACCCACTCCCAATCAGAATTTTGGCCATGGCCCCAGTTGAGAGATAACACATAAACGTTAAATACTATAACAATCTGTGGTAGAAGTGAAAAAATTTCAGCAACTGACAGTGCTGCAAAATTGTAGCCAGCAAAACAAAAATACTTCATCCAAGTGCCCATTTTTTAAAAGTGATACATGCTGACTTAGCAGTTCCCTGATAGGTTTAGTGAACCCATCAAACAACTAATGGAATGGTCTCTATAAAGCCTTTTCATGGGTTGTTTTTTTCTGAGAAAATAAAGTCTGGATTTGAGATATAGATATAGATATAGATAGCTATATATCAAACTAGAATAATAAGAACTGACCATTTTTAAACTTTAGCTAAAACTTTCACATAAGGGAACCATAATATTAGAATGTTCCATTTCTAGTCTTGGGGTTCTTCTCCAGGCCACTCGTTCTTTGGTAGCTAAGTACAAAAGGGTCTATGAAGAAGGGGACTCGAATAGATCCAGGACAGAATGTTGTCAAGTTGTCCTTCAAAGCACCTATATAAAGAGTGACTTCAAACTGAGCAAACACAGAAGAGGAGGGGGTCATACTATACTATAGAACATGCTAAGATTCCTTTTGATTGCAACATTTAAGACTTAGAGGAGTTGCCGGGGATTTAGCTCAGTGGTGCCACTACCCGCCTCGCAATCAGAAGGTCCTGAGTTCAATCCCGGTACCAAAAAGAAAGAAATAAATAAACAAACAAACTTTAGAGGCGTATTTGAGAGATAAATTGGCAATAGAAGGACTGTTCAGATGTGATGACTGATGACTGGGATAGTACTGTTGCCTGCTCTTATTTATACCCTTGGAGAGTGCCTCCCCAAGATGAGTAACGCTGGTCTACAAAATCAACATTATCACCAAAAGTGATATCTAAGGTTTTTTTTTTAAAAAAAAAGATATTACAGCTTCTGACTTGCTCCTTCTTGGGTCAGTCACTCAAGGAACATCAACCCCCCCTACCATGAGGACACTCAAGCAGATCCCTGCCCTAGGCCAAGTGGGGAGGAGCTAAGGCTTCTCTTCTACCTGCCAGTTGTGTGAGGGTGAGCCACCTGGGGACCAGATCCTCCAGGTTCTGTCAAGCCTATGGAAAGCTGCAGACCTGGAAGACGGATTGATTATTTACTCATGAGACTCCCCAAGCCTAACTGTGCAGGTGAGCTACTCCAGGATTCCAGATCCACAGAAGCCATGAGATAATAAGTGAGTATTATTGTGTAAGTTCACTATGTTTGTGAGTCAATTGTTATGCAATGGTAGAAAGATAATTTATTAGGCAGATGATCCAATAGCACTTTTAAATTCTTCAAACTGTAAAACAATTATTTGTTTGATAAGGAAGAAATATTTATTGTTCTAAATATCCATCAATGCCGATTACTGTTAGAAGCCTGTAATATTCTTGCGATGGCCTATGCATTTCAAGTGTTATATGTGAAAGAACCTGAGTCTAGAGACACTGGTACCTCTTTTCAGCACATGTCTCATTTCAGGGCACACTGGCACAGTGGAAAAACAGCATCTAGTCCATCTGCATGGAATCATTTGGGAAAAGACACGCCTACCCATGTGCTTAGGTGTCTCTCTGCACCTTGACCTTGGAGGAATTGTGAAGTAACAAAACAGTAAAAGACTCTAAACATCCTTAAATCCAATCCCTCTTCAACACACAGCCACACATTCCTCAAACAAAAGCCAGAACACTTTCAGAGACAGCGACTCATTATTTACCAAAATGTATTCAAAACTCTGACACAAGTGTGTTTAAGTTAAACCTGTCTTCCTCTGAATTACAAATACTGACCTCAAATGCTTAATAAGTCCTATTTCTCTCTGAACCATCCATTATATATCTTCAGAAAAGATTACCTGAGTTCTCTTTTACATAGTAGAAAGTATCTAGTAACTACTATTACTTTTTTTTCTCATTGAGTTCATTGGTACATTTTAGGTCTACAGCACAGTTACATTCATCGTTAGAATCTTGTATGTTTGCATGATAGGTCTTGGTTCTCATTTTTCCCCATACCCCTGATTCAGCCTCTGACATGGATGATATTTTTTCTCTAACCTTGCCCGAACTTCTCTATAATCAGACCCCATCAACTACCAACCTTCAGGTATGTGGATCCTGGGATGTGTGTGTGTGTGTGTGTGTGTTTCTCTGCTTATTTTCAGGGATTTGAATTGGAACACTTTCTTTGTTTTCTTTTTCTCTCATTGAGTTTATTGGTATATTTTAGGTATACATCACAGTTACATTCGTCATTGGCATCTTGTACCTCTACATGACAGGTCTTGGTTCTCAATTTTTCCCCTTGTCCCTGCCCTCCCTTCACCCCCTCCTCCCTTCCCTGTTTACAATGTGAAATAGGAAGAAAAGGGCTAAAGGTATAGGGGAAGTGGGGAGAGTAGGGGAAAGGAAATAAGGGAAGAGAAAAAAATATGAGAAAATGAAAAAATGGAAATAAAGTGCGTGGACTACTTTCTTATGTAGCACGCTCTTTTCAGTCCCTATCAATCCCCCAACTCCTTCCATTCATAAAAATAAATTCACTTCACCATTTTCTCCCCTATTTGCTCTAGGGTTTTCAGAATTCAGTAAATATTTGACGTATGGTACGTCAAAGGAGCCGAAGCTCCTGTGCCATACACTACATTCAGAAAGCTTCCTGTTATTACTCTCAAAGCAAAACCAGGGCTTAGGTGTATCAGGCTTAGATATCTATCAGGAATTTCTTGATGCCTCATACCAAGAACTGTGTTAAATAATATAGAAAATAGATCATCAGTCCATGTCCCAAGGCCAGGAGCGGTGCCTGCCTTATTCACCCTCATCCACTTGCCTGGAATGTTACATACAATAACTGCACAGTCTATGTAGGGGATGGGGAAGAGAGCAGGTAGTCATGTTGTTCTAACTGAGAGATAAAATCATAATCAATAAAGCTCAATTGATAAAATACAAGCAATAAATGGTTGAGAAATGTAAGTAGGAGGAAGATGTCTAAGTCTTGATTTATCAGAGGAAGAGACATGGGGATGTGAATTCCCCACTACGTGCACCATTTTGAAGAACATCCTCTGTGAGTGCTCAGTCAGTGCCTGGCAACAGCCAGCAACTCTTATTTTGTTATCCCACATTGGAAACCTTAAGGACTGGAAAATGGTTGTTGTTTTGTATACTGTAAGATTTAGTGATGTTGTAAATTTGGGAGAGGTAGATCCAAGCTCTTTTTGCCTTTCTATTAAGGAAAAAGTTATAGTGGGTCAAAAATGTAGGCAATGAGTGCTTCTCACTAAGGAATATTAGGCGAAAATAAATAATCCATAGCACACCTCAAGAGGCCCATCTTTATTGTTGTTTCATGGTACACACAACCTGCAATCCTCAAGTAGAAGAATTACTTCTCTAAATATCAGCCAATGGGGGGACAAAAGCCAGCACACAATGGCACTCGACTTTTAATTCCAGGGACAGCTAAATAACCATTAAACAGTACTTCAAGTCTTTGAAGTGCTAAAAAGTTCAGTTAGAAAATAGTATACAGCCAGTATCCAATTTAATAGCTAATACAGTTCCCTCTCTGTGTAGTTGAGAAGACTTTCAGAGCACAAAGGAATGCTGCTGGAAGATTTAAGGGCCCCAAGTAAAGGGACAAACCTCTCAGAGAAAGTTAAAAGGAACAGAGAAATCATTCCTCCTCTTCCCACTTCATTTTCATCATCCAGTCATATCAAACATTCTGAAGAGGCTGTGGAGATTCTTGGTTTACAGTATCAGCTTTCTCTCAGTTTGCCTCTAACCTGTAACCTACAAACTATTGTCTTAGTCCAACCACCCAATGTCTGTAAATCTCAGCTTTCTCATCTAAAAATGTAGTCAACAGTGGCATATATCTCAAAGTTCTTGAAAGGATTAAACGAAGTGATACATAGCACCATGATTATGTTTAACCATTTGTTGAGTGTACCATAGGCCATGCTTAGCTAAGTGGCATGTGGTCTATTGCAATTATGACCACGATGCTTCCTTCACCAATACAAAGATTATTCAAGGAGAGACACATTTAAGGGAAAATGATGTCCAAATTTGTGTATGATATGTGGACTTTGAGGTCTCAACAGGCCAAGGGAAGAGACAAAAAAAAAAAAAACCCACCATCTCCTTATCTCTCAACAAGATCTCCAGTGCTCCTTGAATAAAAAAACAAATCCCATCCCTCAATTTAGGGATGGTCTACCTGTCAGTAACATCCACTCTATTGCATGAGCGAGTGGCTCAGGGCCTTTTCCCAAGGTCACAACTTTTATTTAAGCAGCTACATTATATAATCAGTTCTTGTTGTCACTTAATACTTCTATTGTTTCCCATACTAAAAATTCTTTCCTTTTATCCTTTTATCTAAAAACTCTTATTTATGATTTTTTTCTGTGAACATTATCCTAGAATGCATCCAGGGACAGCTGTTGTCTGCATCTTTGGGCTTACAGGAAGATATCAGGTTTTGCACATGGTACCATCTAGGTTTGACGTAGATCGCAACATTTCCTTACCTCTGTGACCCTTGACACATTAGTTAGATTAGTTAGATTCTATGTGCCTCAGTTTCCTAGCCAGTAAAATAAGAATTGAAAGACATGGTCTTAGAATGTGAACTTTCACAATATTCTAATAAGAATTAACTCTTTTTCCTTTAGGAAATCAGAAGATTAATTCTAAGATACTCACAGGTATCATTTCTAGTTTAGGGTCTTGATTTTAAAGGAAAGGTTTGAATGAAACCTTTGTGTCAACTGTGAGAGACTAAGAAGAGAAAAGTTTTTTAAAATAAGAAGGAAGAGAAGAAGGCAGCAGTGAGAAGAATAATTTTCCAAATACTCTAGAAAGTTAGAATCTCATGCTAAGGACAACTGTCTTAAAAGACTGAGGATCATTCATCCAGGAAGATCTAGGGTGCAAATTCCTGGAATGATCACTTACAGTGGCTCTGCTCACATGCAGCAGAAGTTCTTGGAGATGAACCATCACCCTCATTACCACCTGCCCTGCCATCACCAAAGGAAGACCTTCTAGCTGACTTCCCTGGAAAACCAAAAGAACGTGTGACCTATGGACACCTTCTGGGAGTGAGAATGATTTTATGAAAAATAACGTGGCAGACCTCATTTGATTAGTCCAAACTATGTCCCTGGTTATATATCTTAAATTCTTAGGGGACTGGAACATCAATCAAATGGTAATAAGATGCTAAATGCTAATTACGGTGAAGTTGGAAGTTTCTTCTGTGCTTGCAGAGTATGTTGAGTGAAGTTAATCTGAATAAAACCAAGACCTTCCTTTTGGATTAGTGATCATATATCATTTATTAATCCTTGGATCATTGCATTAATAAGAAAATTAAGAGCAATGCCTTGTGTTAAGAACTCAGGATTGTGAGAATTCAAGATGGCAGCTACATTAGTATCATTATCGCAGCTGCAGTGCCTCCTTATGTTACCAGAGCACTAGGAATGACAAGTAGAAATACGAAAGGTGGATAGATGGCAGTGTTTCTGTACCTTGCAGGAGAGAGCCCAGGGTCACTAGAAAATGTCAGGATGTACAAGAGAGACCATGAGGCTATCACAAGAAAAGATGTCTCAGTGTTGTATACTTTTCACCTGAAAATAAACTGGGGGTTATCTAATTCAAACACTTCTTTATCTACAGATGTACAAACAGTGCCCAGAGTTTAGGTTTCCAAAGATGTGTTTTCAATAAGTGATTGCCCAGAAGTAAGGTACATGATATATATATGTATATATATATATATATATTTTTTTTTTTTTACTGACTTTTGCCAGCCTGAATCTGAGGCCTTCTTTGCTCTCAAGAATCAATTCCATTGAAAGGTTTTTAAAAAATCAAAGTGTATTCATCAAGATACTTTTAGATTTGCAAGTAAACACCTACACAAATTGAATGAAGTAGAGAATTTATTCATTGATCTAATTGACATGCCTAAAGTAGAACAGCTTTAAGTAATAAAGGATTCAGATGCTCAAACATCATCCGACCTCAGTTTTCCTTTACTGGCTTCATTTCCTTTGAGTTAGCCTCTTCTGTTGGGACCAAGTTTCCCCTCTTAGCTTCATTTCCTCTGGGTTAGCTTTTGTTGGACAGGGTCTTTCCTCTGGATAGAAGTCCAGGCAGCAGCCTAACTTGAAGGACCACCTCTCTTTCACAACATTTAGACAAAAGCCTCAACATTGACTATCTTTGCCTGTCTGGGGCTGTGTACCCTTCCTTGAGCCAAGGTCACTGTTGGATACCAAGTAGATGGTCTGTGTTGATTTCCCTGGCCTGAATTCCAGAGCTATTCTCGCCCATGGGAAAGCATTCCGTTATTATGCAAAGGAATGAATATGATGGGGGCGTCAGTACCCAAGCAAATTGGGATGCTAGTTGGCAGGAAGAATAAAATGGAAGGAGATGCAGAGAAAGCAGAAATAACAAATCCCTACTAAAACCACTGCGATATGAATGTAGGGGGAGAGTGGACAAAACCCAAAAATAAATTCAAAGTTCTTCAGGATACACTGTTATTGCTTTCAGAAAACAGGCAACTGTCCAACTCTTAAAGCACTTGTGCGGAATGCAAAAGGCCAGACACCTACAGACTCTAGTCTCTTATCTCTCTTCAGAGACTTACAGGTAATCAAGCATTTACAGTTAAACTGCGGTTCTCTTACTATCTTAATGACCAGCTTTATGCAACCAGATTGGTCATTTAATCAATCATATTCAGTCATAAAAACAACTCCAAACATCAAACTGACCTTTCTAGTCTAGGGCTTTTTAAAATTCCTAGACAATGCCTCCTTCAGTCTCATTTATGGTTTGCTCAACCTTTTTTTTTCCCTGCTTTCTTCTTTTTTTACTCTACTCATACATACCTTCACACACGCACACACACACACACACACACACACACAAATGTGTGGGAAGTGTGATAAAAATACAATGAATGTTTAATTTAAAAGACATGACATTGTCGTTAATACCCTTCAGAACACTCCTCCTCTCTTTGACTATGCAAGTCCTATCATTCTTGTTACTTTCTGAAGCAGCTCTGGAAGTCCTCTTCGTGTCCTTAGTCACACCGTGAAACCTGCCTCAGTGTTCTGGATCAATTAAAAACATTTATCTTTGGCAATCAGTGCCAGATCCCGTGAGGAAGGTGAACAAGGACACACTATAGTGTTTTCTGGGAGCCTTTCGACTGAAAGGCCCTTAGCAGCAGCGCATACTTCTAAAGACACTTTAAGGGGGTATCGGTAATGTGATTTTACCATAACAATTTTTAAATTTAGACATTCATTATATATTTTGATCATTCATTGTGTATATGTGTATTTGTGCTTACAAACATCAAATCATTGAATTTTCAAGTGCACATTCTCCTTTATTTTATTACAAATGAAGATCTTGACTACATTTGACACTATTCCACTTATCAAAAAAAATCTAAGTTCCACACACCTGGGCCACACTACAATCCAGCCAAAGAGAACCTTCATTCTCATGTACTTTACAACCTGGTGTGAGAGACAGACGATCATATCACCTATTTGTGCTTCTTTGTCTCTCCTGTCCATGCTTGTGGCCACCAAATTAAGAGTGGCTTTGCAGAGCATGCTACTTGGTTTAATCTTCCCAACTCATTAAGTGAGGTAGAAGTTCTTTCACCCCCATCGTACAGAGATCATGGGGCAAAGCAGTAACATGAGACCATTAATTCAAGTCAAAATCTACCCATAATACACAAGATACTTTTCTGAGTTTTGCAATTCTGTCAGTCACTAATATTAATATGGACATTAACCTCTTGAGTCTGGTTAGGGACATCAGTAAACAAAATTAGCAATCAATGAAATTAGGAGAAGGAAAGCAGCAAGTTTGTGGTACATGTGAAATGATTTTATGAATTTCTGACCTACATCTTCTGTCCTTATACTTTTGAGATGATAGGACCTGAACCCTTCCTCCAAGGATGAGTTCCCAGCAACAAAAGAAAACCTCACTTGAATGCCTGTGACACAAGGTGGGCCCCAAAAGGAATCTGTTCTTCCAAATCAAGACAGGGCTGCTCCTTTGCAGTGGGCCCTACTGACCCCGGCTCCACCAGCCACCTCTATTGAACAGTGAGATGCGATGAATTTGGACAGGATAGTGTAAGACAGGAAGCAACTCACCTCCCACCTCAGGCAGGCCAGCTCCAGAAACAACACTCCCACACATCTGCTGTGCCTGCTCTCACCCAAGAAGCCCTTCCTAAAGAAAAAG
Organism: Fukomys damarensis; assembly: GCF_012274545.1. Taxonomy (NCBI): domain Eukaryota; kingdom Metazoa; phylum Chordata; class Mammalia; order Rodentia; family Bathyergidae; genus Fukomys; species Fukomys damarensis. Next base: position 2,108,325 of record NW_022900940.1, on the reverse strand, counting down.
TACAAGGCCCAAAAGTGAAAAATCATTAGCCCAATTGAAAGGGTATCATGTTGTAGAAATTACAAATAAATGACAGAATCCTGGTAACTATTTGCTGTACACCACAAGTTGGAAAAAGTCTAAAAATAGATAAGAACCATTACAAATGGAGTTAGAAAGGTGATGATTCAAAGCTTTTAACAAGCAAAGTGGATGCATAATAGTCAATTTCTTAAAAAAAAATCAACTTCATCAAGCAAGACCTTATAAATTAAAGTAATAATGGGATAATATTTCATCCCCCTCAAATTGGGGGGAAAACCACATAACAGTGTATGTATGTTTCTGGAAAGAATGAAGTTGCTGCAAGTACCTTTGAGAACAATTTGGCAACAGGTAAGTAATTTTAAAAAGAACATAATAATCTGTAATCCAACAGTTCTGTCTCTATGTGTAAACCCCATAGACATTCTTGTACTACAGCCCAGAAAACTATTCAAGAATGTTTATATCAACATTCATGAACTTATGTTATAAACAAACTAAACATCACTCACTGGCAAAAGAGATCATTAAAATGGAAAGCAGTGGAATTTAAAATTAAAAAGGTATGCCTATGTGATCTAACATAGGTATCAAAAGCATAATGCCAAGTGAAAAGCATACATTGTAAATGGCTATATGTATCACAGCATATTATAATTTCTGAATATTTTAGCACTAAAACAATACAATATACATGTTGTTACGTATGTGTGTGTGTGTGTAAAAATAATGAAACAGAAAAACATCTCCTAGATAAATATTTTCTTGCAATAGAAAAACATCTAGAAATATCCATCCTGAACTCAGAATAGGTTGCAAAATGAGGTATCAATCAGTAGGGGAGTTAAAGGAATGCCACAGACTGTAATACCTTATTTTCCTTACATGAAACATTACAGAACAAGACTGACAAAAATATATCTTTGTCAATGTGAATATTTTAACATTTGTGACATAATTATTCTATATTTTACATTTTATATTTCTCCAAATTTAAAACAGAAGGCAAAACACAAAATCTCTCTATGCTTCCTACTTCCTTTCTCCGACTCTTCTTCACTCTTCCCTAGATTCTCAGGTTGGCAGAAGAACATAATGGTTAAAAACAGGATTCTGGAATTAGAAACCCCTCGACTCACATGTAACCACTACCAGCTTACCACCTCGGGGCAAGGCAGTGAACTGCCCTCGACCATAATGTCCTGTATAGAAAGGAAAATAGCAATAGTTTATGGGGTGTAGGAAGGTTGATGGGAACAGACAAGATGACTCAGGGAAAACAGTGTAGAAATTGACCCTGGTACTTACTGTCGAGGTGATTAGCAGGAAAGCAAGAGGACCCGGTAGGTGGTAACTTGTCTGGGAGTAACTGCTGAGACACAGCTTGTGCTCCCCTGACAAAGGCACTCAGGCTTCCGGCCCTGAAGAGCACTCACAGCTCATTCATGTTGGCACATTCTGTGTGGACTGTACCTATCCAAGCGGGTGCTTGCTTGATCGCTAGTGAGCCAAGTCACTCCTACTCAGACAAGCGGAAGCGGAGGCAACAGTGGATTCTGCGAAGGAAGAGATCACTAATATATACATCTGAACTTTACTTCCTTGGAATTATTTCCTTCAATAAATATTTACAATCCAGATGTAGCGGAACATGCCTGTAATTCCAGCACTGTGAAAGGCTAAGGCAGAAAAAGCCCAAAGTCAAACCCAGCCTCGGTAACCTAGTGAGGCCTGGTCTCAAAAAAATTAAATAAACAAATAAATTGTTCAACATCACTCAAATACTTGAACTACTCAAAGTAGCTGTGCAACAGCATTGTGGAACCTACTAGAAATGCAAAACTTGGTCCCTTCCCAGGCCCACAAAGTCAAAATCTATCTTTAACAAGATCTCTAGGTGATTCATAGTTAGAGTGAAATACATAGGTCACACATGTGTAAACACCAAGTAGTTTCTCTGGTGTGAAAAGCTGAAAGTGTAAATACGATACAAATTGTATAACTGACAATGTGAAACAGGAAGAAAAGGGCTAAAGGTATAGGGGAAGTGGGAAGGGTGGGGGAAAGGAAAGAAGGGAAAAGAAAAAATGTGAGAAAAGGAAAAAATGAAAACACAGTCTCTGTAAATAGAGAAGGGAGGAGGCTATGAAGGGAGGGCAGGAATATGGGGAAAAAAATGAGAACCAGGATCTGTCATATAAAGGTCCAAGATCCCAATGATGAATGTAACTGTACTGTATACCTAAAAAGTACCAATAAACTTAATTTAAAAAATAAAGTTGAAGAAGCACAGGTGTATAGGACTAGTCACCCACACCAAAAAATACTGTAATTTTGCTTTTTCTTTTCAAAGGGCTGCCTGATCTTAAATGAGAGAACCAGGATCTCATATAAAGGTCCAAGATCCCAATGATGAATGTAACTGTACTGTATACCTAAAAAGTACCAATAAACTTAATTTAAAAAATAAAGTTGAAGAAGCACAGGTGTATAGGACTAGTCACCCACACCAAAAAATACTGTAATTTTGCTTTTTCTTTTCAAAGGGCTGCCTGATCTTAAATGCTAGCTCTACTATTACTAACTGTGACTCTCAATCAAGTGATTTAGTTTTCCTAAATCTTGGTTTTTCTTATCTGCAAATGGGAATGTAAGTACCTACCTCGCAGGCTTGTAAAAACCGAAAGAACTGTTCACCTTGATGTGCTCCACATAGCTATGTGGCTACGTTTTGTGTTAGTCCGTCACGAATGCAAACATTTGAAAGAAGTCAAAATTAGCCAAAGGGAAACATGGAAGGAAGAAAGGGCAGGAGCTTGTTTAGAGGCAGAGATTAAGACACATGAAAAATGATATGAGAGGTGTAATAGTGAGAGAATAGGGCCAGGTGGAGAAACAGAAAAGTGCATTGCGGATTCATCTGCAAACAGATTTATAACCCCTATCCTGCTCTACTTCTGCTCTGAAAACCAATGCCAATGGGTCTTTTATCTTCATCCGTTAAAAATGTGGTGGTGGTTTTGGCATTATGGATTTCGTGTTTTATTTTTAAATGTTCCAACTTAAAAAAAAAATAAGTGTGTGTGTGAGACAGGGTTTTTCTCTCTTCTCCTTTCCAACATAAGCATTGAGCCCAAGGCACCAGATAACGTGTGCATCCTTCTCTGGGGACTGTTCCACTCCCTGATTCCAGGACGTCCTGTTCACATCAGCCTGTGAAACCCAGAAGAGTTTCAACCACTGCTCTCTCTCTCTCCCAGTCCATCCCCCACACTTACCTGCAGCCTCCTGCACTACACAATGTGGTGCGGAGGGAAAAGTTTTAACCTAAAAATTCTGTAGTTATCTCATTGCTTAAAATCACCAATAGCTGCCCATCACTTTTCAGATACGGGTGAGAATTCTTCCCTTTTTCATAAGCTTAGCTTCCAAGACTTTTACTGCAAAGTTTATCCCCCCACCCCCCGCCATCAGCATCATCCTTTTCCTTCCTGAATTCTCCAACCCTCAGTAGTTCTCCAACTACTCAACTTCTGCTGGGACTTTCCAGCCCTTGCCCCCACTGCACTCTTCAGAGCCCACTCCAAGAACAGAGCTTCAATGAAACCTGGACAGCAGACCCCAGGCCCACTTTAGATCAGAGTGCCTGTCTTGTAGCTATGAGTGCAATAATGTGTTCTGTTTGAATATTGCCTCAGTTTTGTTGTTCAACCCAGTTGTCAACTGTGTCTGCTCATTCTCACTCACACGGAATTACTCCCTTTTATGAATTATGACTGAGAATTTCTCCTCACTCCACTCACAAGGTGGCCTGGATTTTAACCCACAATCTTTCTGCTTTTCAGTGTTGTTTTTCTGTGCTCTGAGGGTGCCCCTGACTTTGAGAAGGATTTAGCTCAACATTTAAAATGGTTTTTCTCTATTTCACTCAATGTTTGGGGCATTTTGACACTGGAGGACCTGTCATTTGTAGTTTCCAAAGAATATAAGAATGTACTTATTCCATCATTTAAGAAAAGTTGTCTATTTTACCATAGCGTAATCTCCATGAAAAAAGGCAGTGTGTGTGTTACAGCGTATCGCTATCCTGTATTTTGGTTTTCGGTTTTTGTTTGTTTGTTTTTTTTAACCCAATGTCTCAGAAAGACTAGGTGCCCCCAAAATATTTGTTGAGTGAATGATCAGATCAGAGTCAGAGTGTCTTGCTGAATGGCAGGCTGATAAAATTTTACCAAAGGCAATATGACAAATTCCAAGATGTTCAACATTCTCCCAGGTATGGGCAGATTAAAGCCTCAGAGTCTTTGATCACCAGCAAATGTGTCTCTCCCACTAGCCCAATGTCATTAATCTTTAATGCATTTTTCATTCCATCCATCCTACACTTAGGTTTCCATATTATTCATGAATTCTGACATCATCAGGCTGAATTCCTTTGAGGCTCAAGGCACTAGAATTCTCCCTTCAAATACCAAATACCAAAGGTATACTTTTTAAAAGACAGGCATAATTTCTGCCCACAGATTTCTTGTAGCAATATTACCAATTAGCTCCTTGTACCATCTACATAAATTGCCTTCTGTCATCACTTTAAGGGATTAACTGACCATGCAAATATGGGGAGGCACAAAATTCAAACACAGACGGAGTTAAGACCCATTCACTTGTTTCTTCTTGGGAGCAAATTTCTTTATATTATACTTATATTGTATCATTTGAATAAAAATTACAAAACTGGTTTAAGTTTTTATCCCAGGATCTTCCTCAATTTATTTGTTCTTTGCCATCTGGGGTCAGCCTGTCATTCCTCAGAGATTTCACATGAGGAGGCAGATGTTAGAAGACAAATGTTAGGACTCCAGCTCCTTTTTCCTTGCTTCTTTTTACCTTAGAGAAATCAATTGTGGTAGAATTCCCCTTGACCGATGAGAAAAACATAAATGCACATGAGCTGTGGATAAAGTCAGAATGCAGATCACCTGAGATTCCTTAAAGATCCTCTAAGCCCACTGAAATTTAGGAAAATGAGCAAGGCAAAGTCTATTAGGCAGGGTCCAAGCAGAAAATAAATGACATGGACAAATAGATTAAAGAGAGTTTTAATAGAGAGATTATTTACACAGGTTTTGAGAAAGCCATGAAACCTGTAACAAGGCTCTGGTGTTATTGCCCATGGAACTGTCACCACTCTTCAAAAGAGGCAAACAGAGAACAGTTGCCAGAACTTGGAAGGAAAGAGGCATGGAAACAGCCGCCTTCCACTGAGATGTTACCCTCAGTGAAGGTAATAAACCAGCCTTAAGCAGTCTCCTTAAAAAAGGGCCAAAGGAACAAAATACTCCGACTTGTCACCAACAACATGGGTTCACTGACTTATGATGGAAATCATACACAACCAGTGGGAACCAGTAAAGAGAAAGAGCTTATTTGACTCATACAAGGTACAGCAGTGAGATGCTCTATGGACAGAGGCAAAGGAGGCTACTCCACAGCCCCATGGTTGTGTGAGGTGAAACTCTATTTTCTACAAAAGCACTGGCATATGGACATGGAGTATAACAATTACATAATAGCCATGCATTAATAAGAAGCTATCATTAAGTGTGCATGTGTGCTTTTGTACTTGATCTTATTTTGTAAACACCAGTGGTTACCCCCCCCCCCAATTTGGATGTCTCTTTTAGCACATACTTACAGGTCTCAGTTTCCTTCAGTCAGGTCTTTTGGACAAAATCAACTCATACTGGACTGAGATCACTCCCGCTTTCATCTTAAGCAAAGAGTGAGGTGAGATATGGTGACAGGATCAGGTTTGAGATCTTTGTTTTGACTTCAAGCAGTGGAATGGTGTGAGGTTGGTGAGAGGGTTGTCTGCATTCAGAGGAGTTTATTTTTCTCATCAGTCACCAGTTGCCACACCTTAGTCCTCAGCTGTAAAAATTAACCCTATTTCTTCTGCTTCAGCGTCCCTGTCTTCTTCCCTCCCCACATCTTGCCAGGGCTTCTCACTGGCTCACTCCTGGGAAATCCAGCAATCAAAGAAGTTCTTCAAGGAATCTGAAGTGTTCGGTGAAAGGTGAAAGGTGAAAAAAGCATGGGCAAATCTGGATGACAAAACAGAAGATATCTAATACATCAGGAGTCAGATACATTTAGAGGAAAATTTTCAAAAACACAGAACCAGGAATAATATATCCTGCCTCTACTGAAATAGAACCATAGCACCAAGATCAAAGGTACTTGAATTTTTAAGGCTTGAGCAATTTGGATACACACCTATGATAAGAAATAGCCGTCACTTTTAGCTTAAAGCCAGGATTTTAACCTTTATTTTATTTCTCAGTGGCCCAGAATAGTTAAAAATTTCCATGATGAAAATTTGTCTTTTTATCACTAATATCATGCTTCATTGATTATCCAAAAATGGGGAAGTTTAGCAACCCAAGTTGTTTTATTTAATTATTTTTTAATGCCTTGGTGCATACTAGAGCCCTCTACTACTGAAGTCACTCCCAGTCCAACAACAACCCAGGCTTTCAACGTGGACAAATATCCCGGTTACTCTAGTATTCCTGTGCCACAAATTTAGTGTTTTACATACTGACTGGTTGGTAAATAGCCTTTCCTATGAGCTTCCAAGGGTTCCTCTTGTCCTCTAGCTACCCAGGACTTCCTCAGTCAAGCAACCAGAGTTAGCACTTACCCGTACGCTCTAACATTGAGTCTGATTTGGTCTTCTGAATGCCACTTTTGAACACCAATAAAAGACTTACTCTCCAATCATACCTTTATTTCTGGACCAGGAATTCAAATTGTGAAATGGACAGTTTGTGGCAGAACTGCTCATGAACCAAACAGCTGACAACTATTACAGAAAAGGCGAAAGGATCCTAAGCCTCCAGCTAGTTTGTCTCCCAGTTAACCACAGAGAATTGCTCATCTTTTCCCAGCATTCGTTTTTTCATATCAAAACTCAGTATCTGTCAAGCTTAAGTGTAAAACCACACAGAGGAGCAGACATCCAAGAAGCATCTGCTGGCAGACCCACGCGCAAACTCGGCTGGCTGACTTTGGCCAAGGTGTGTAAACTCTGGGCCTCAGCTTCTTTATCCCTCAGAGATTAAAGAGCTAAACAAATAAAAAGCTCCCTTCCTAATGTTTCTGCATAAAGTACACTTTCATAATGGACCTCATGCTGTGACTGGTCGCTTAAGAAGAGCAAAGAAAGGAAGAAAAATGGAAAAGAAACAACAATAAACTTAAAATGATCAGAAAAATAAAAATAGGCTATTCTGATGAATACTCATGTAAATAAAACTCCTGCTATTCATAAAACTGTTAGGTTTCACCATATGCCTATGTAGCAGCTTTGCACAATACCAATTCTCCCTGAGCTCTTAACAGGTAATATTTTTCAGCCCATTATGGTAGAAAGAAGACTGAGTTGAACTTTTTGTCCCATTATCATAAATAAGACTTTTTAAAAGTGCTTATTAGTCAATCATAATCTGTTTCAGACAAGACAGAAAATGTCAGAGTACTGATTTATTCCTAGGAGAATCTTGTAAAATTTAAATGTAGAGAATGCTATATTTCCTTAAAACATCTCTATTCATCCGAATTTGCCAAGTTCTAGATGCTAACATGCCAAAAGGCTCAGTCTCCTAAGTGCTTTAACGATTTCGGAGGAAAGCTATTGATTTCTCTTTCTGAAAGACTTTATTTATATGTTTATTAACATGATTGACATCAAAGTTGCTCATGCCTCTCCAATTCTGGTTTGAAGAAGAAAGCCTCTCTTTCTCGGGAGACTGCAGGTTGAATCACATGATTTGGGGTCCTTCCAACTCTTTTCTACCCCCAAAACGAGGTACATTTTATCTCTAACCCTTCTCAGATCTGGGAAATTTGCTGCATGAAATCCTGAACTGTACTATTTAATGAAGACCATAAAGCAGGAAGAATGAGATACAATTCATTTGTTCTTTCAAGAATAGAATAAGTGTGAAAAATAAAACAAAGCAATGTTTTCTGCTTATGAAAATACATTAACTTGGCTCCCTATATTTTAGGGCAGGTAAAAATCGTACTGCTCTTACTTTTATCTATAAAGAGATCAAGAGTCACCCAGAGGATGCCTCCGAATCGTAGGCAGCACCCTCTGCAGGCTCAGGAGGAGCACTTTGCCCTGTCCCCACCTGTCAGAGACAGCTTCTTCTTTTTTATTTTATTTTTTCCTCATTGAGTTTATTGGTACATTTCAGGTATATAGTACTGTTACATTCATTATTGGGATCTTGTACCTTTACATTACAGGTCTTGGTTCTCATATTTTCCCCTTGTCCCTGCCCTCCCCTCCCTATTTACAAATATTTTATTTTCATTTTCTTCTATTTTTTTTTCTTTCCCTCATTACCTTTCCCCCACCCTTCCCACTTTCCCTACACCTTTAGCCCCTTTCATTGCGATCTTATGTACTATTATAGTTTGTTCACACCAGAGAAACTATTCGGTATTTACACATGTGTGACTTATTTATTTCACTTAGGAGTAGATCTTCAATATGTATCCATTTAAGGTGCCTGTTGTTAACCATTCTGCTTATTAGGAAGGCAGAATTGGGAGCTTTACCCAACTCTAGAATTAGAAAAGTGGCTGTTTTCACAGATTCTTTAGATGGTTCTGATTCACCCTCCAGTTCTACACCAGGTTTTTTAAATGTACCTGATAAAACACATCTGGGATAGTATTTTTCAATCACTTCTTCTAGCTACTGAAATGGATAAGCCCCTCGAAGTTCCTTCCATATAAATTTACTCTCAGTGTGGATCAGGTAGTGTTACTAACTGAATTCTGCCCCCTCAAAAATGTATACATTGAAGTTCTGACCCACTAGTACCTCAGAATACAACTGTTCTCGGAGACGGACACTTTACCAAAGTTAAAATCCAGCTGTCAATGTGTTACCTGACTCAATCTTGGTAAAGAGTCAATGAAGACACACAGAGAAGCTCAGCAGAGTCGCACAGCCACAGAAACAAAGCCGGTGCCATAGCGGCAGGAGAGCTGCAAGCCCAGGAGAGCAGTCTCTGCAGAAACCCAACCCTGCCCTCTCCTTTATCTTGGACTTCCAGACCCCAGAACTGTGAGAAAATCCCCTTCTGATACTTAAGCCACCCAATCAAGGGTACAAGGTTAAGACAAATATCTGTACTCTCAGTAGGCTTCATAGGAGTTTCCTCCACACAGGGAAGTGAAGAAAAATGCACATCTTACTTCCTGTGCAGGTGTGATCTTAGAGCAGATTTCCCCAAGGCCAAAGCACCAAATCAGAGCACGCCTTCCCACAAAATTCCCAGGTGACTAAGATGTAGAGTCAAATTTGAGAAGCACTGCCCTACACTGTGGTGTAGAATTGTCATATTTAGCAAATAAACATTTGCAATATTTGGGAAATATTTTCTATATACACTCGCATGAGTGCATGTGTTAATACTGAAATATTCATTGTTTATCTGAAGTTCAAATTTACCTGAGGGTCCTGTACTTTATCTTGAAGCCCTACCACAGCGGCCTCTTTGGGGGCAGAGTGCATCATCAGAATGACATCAGGACAAGATAGTCAAAGACTCAACCTTGGTTTCTTAAAAGCAGCCTTTAAGATTGTGTGTTGCTTTTCTCCAAATTGAATAATATAACGACACTCCAAGGCACTGACATTTCCATTAGTTGAAAGAAGAGCAAATCTGGGTGATTGTGTGTAATCTTCAAGTATCACAATTTCTCACTGGAAACATTTATGTGAATCCTCACCCTTAAAGTTGACAGCTTGTTTTCTGGAAGGAAGACCTGAGTTCAGCACTCCTCATCACCCAAACTATCTCAGAAGCATCACATGGCTATTTCTTGTGATGGCACTACATTTCTCAGAGTTCCATTGCAGGTTATTTATTTTGTTGCTTCTACAAAAATCACAGAAGAGTAGCACTGGAATGCTACTAATTCACAATTATATGAATTTAAACTGGTCTTAAAGTAATAGAAGGCAAAATGCTTACTATTTATAGACCATTTAATAAATGTCTGGAATAATTTATATTCTTTCCAAAAAAACTCTCCCAAAAGTGGTGTGATTATTTCACTTTCATACCAACAACATGGCTAATACTAAGTAAAACTTAGCATCTGCTTCATTGAGCTAAAGTGCTTCACTGAGCTAAAATACTTCACTGCATTTGTTCATGCTGTCTTCTCACTTATCCTCTAAGGCAGATGTTACTATCTGCATCATTTCAAAGATAAGGTACACTGTTTTCCCAAAGTTCACACAAGTAATACACAATTGAGCTGAGATTTGAACCAGAGAAAAAATATCTCCAAAGCCCCTGCTGCTATTACTGGCTCATTTGCTTGAGGAGAAACTTGATGTCAAAGAATTTAAGCCTTTTCCCTGAAATTGGAACTGGTATTTGATCCCAAGTCTGTGCTTTTAAATGCCATGCTTTGCATGAGAAAATTGGAAGGTGTGTGAGGCGCCAGATGATAGTCTCATCATGACTGCTCAGGCAGTCAGCACTAAGATTCTATGCTGAAGAGCTGCGGTTCAAAGATTTTTCTCCTGTGTCAACAGCATACAGATAGGAGACAACAGGTTAAAATCACTTGACAATTCCTGTTTGCTATGAGGAATCAACAGAGCCTCCATTTGATCACAACTAGCTTGGAAAAAATAGCCAAGGGAGGACAAGGACAAATGTGTCTCCACTGTGAGGGTACAAAGACTATCATTCCCAGAGTATTGGAATAGGTTAAAACATATTTATTCATTCACTCAACAAGCATACATTGAATGCTATTTGCCAAGCATTCCTCTACTCTCTACGTAGGTCACCCTGGCTTCAAAGGAATGACAAATAAACACTTCATGTACACCTCCTCGATCATAAGGGGAAATGTCCCATTGTATATCACCACATAGTAGTGAAAACTTCTTACTCTGGGAATTTTTAAATTTGCAAATCAACTTGATATCTTTTCATTTAAATTTGACTATGATGTTCCATATATATTTTCATATCAGCTCAGCTACTCGCTTAGGCTTGGGTAAATTATTTAACCTTTCTAAGCCTCGATTTCCTCATTCATAAAGCATGAAGACAAAAATATCTTGCACATAGAACAGTTGTAAGGATTGGGATGGTGTATATTCAGACGGTACCCTGGCATGTATTAATGGTTATCAAGTGGTACCTATTGCTGACGTTCCCAGATGAGACTTTTTTTCAAAAATGGTGCTTGACCCTCCTAAGTCAAATTATCATAAGACACCTAAATTAAAAAAGCAGATGAGTGAGTCTCATGTACAGAGTCAGAATCTCTAGTTATTACAAGCCTTCTTGCATCTCCAACTGATTCTCACACACATGAATGTTTGAAAAGCCCCATTTTGGAGACTAAGAAACATTCCCACTTCTTGGTGGCAGTATGTTTCTGCCAGACAGTGTATAAGACGAGCAAACCCATCAGCAAAGACAGTCCCTTGCACATGCCAAAGTGCAAAGTAGAATAATGTCTAAGTGGTTTTCCAAGGTAACAAGTTACCCTTAGTAATAGACAGACCAGTCTTTTAACACAGATCTCTGTGAAGGCACATTCTCACCCACTCTACCTGCAGGAATACAAAGTGACCCAAGACATACTTTCCTGCTTTTGAAGATGGAGAGGAAGGAAGCATTCTAAGACATCTTGCATTTCACAGATAAGTGGAAGGGACCTTTTCCACTAAACAAGAGTGTCATTTCTGGAAGTTTCCTACCATGAGGAGATTTTGTACTTCACAATCGACCCCCAGGGCCTGTTGGAAGGATGGGGCATCTAAATTGCATGCCTGCCCTGTGAAGCCTGGCTTCAGCACAGTCAACTGCTGCAGGCTAAGGGCTCACTGCCAAGATGGCACTTTTGGCTAAACAATTCACATCTGAGAACTTTCTTTACAACAAGAGGTTTAATGTTCAGAAGTGGAGAAGATCATCACCTCAGGCTGTCCAACATTGGCATTAAAGAGAAGACAAGAGGAAGTAGAACAGATAATCTGTTTCAGATTGATATGCACCTAAGAGGAACAAGAATGAAGTTCACAACTAGTCCTTGATTGGATCCTAATTTGAAAAAAACAAAATGCTGAAAAAGCCAGGTAACTAGGAAACAGACTTTGTGTTAGCAGATAATATAGGGAATCGTACATAATTTGCCATGTATGATAAAGGTAGAATGGCCATATAGAGATGTACAGTGGACCCTCAAGTTGTAACCCACCTGACATATGAAAAACCTGGGTTAATTAGGTTAATGGAGGGTTCTTTTGCCTCCTACTATCTATAGTGTGTTTCCAGCTAAACATCCAGAGCTCAGCTGTACTGATTTACAACCAGCCCCCAGGAACTGATCGAGTTTATCCACCAAGGGTCCACTGTATCTTCACTTTTCAGTTCTTTTTTTTTTTTTTTTTTTTGTACTGGGGATTGAACTCAGGACCTTGCACTTGCAAGGCAGATGCAGTGCCACTGAACTAAAGCCCCAGTCCTTGTATCTTCACTTTTGAGACCTCCCACAGAAGCAGAGCAAAAATGTCATGATAGATACTGTATTTTTGAGTGCTTAAGAAAAACATAGATAAAGCAAATCTGAAAAAAATGTAGGGCTAAATACACATGCTCAAGATATCTATATATGTATTCTTTATGTTTATCCTTCCTTTTCTGTTGACTTGGAGTGTTTCATAATAAAAAGAAAAAAATTTTAAGGGAATAGGACATTTAGAGTTCAGCAATTCTATTTCTAGAGATGTATCAATATTTATTTCTTTACTTTTAAAATGTGCCAAACAATAAGAAAATATTTAGCTAAGTGTTTAGGTTGACTATTGCAGGATTATATGTGATAGATAAAAAGAATTTTAAATTAAATATCCAACAATTAGAAGTGGCTAAATAAGTATTGTTTATGTGTTTAGTACCCTATAAACATGATATGACAGGTGTCTGTGTCCGAAGTCACAAAGATGTCCAAGTTTATTATTGGAAAAAAGCAAATACATATACTTTACAGCATGCATGCTGGTTTTTTTTTTTTAAAAAAAAACCTCATAAAATTTATGTACATTAATGGTTATTTTTCAGCCCTGGGCCATATAAGAAGGCTAATTATTATCCCTATTTTGCAAACTGGAAAATAAAGCGACTTGCCTGAGATAGTGTAGCCACAAAAGGTAGAGCTAAGACTCAAACCCAGATCTGTGGTATTTTCAGCTCCAAGCCCTCACTCTGCATGGTCCTCTCCCCAGCCGATGGGGGACCGCACCGCAGCACGCCAATACTGGTCTGCTTGTGCAGTGGAGTGGTAAGTAATTTTTCCGGTATGTCTTTCTATGTTTTTTTCCTTTTTATTTTTCCTGTTGTTCTACGACATGTATCATCTGGATCTCTTTTTTTTTTTTTTCAATAGCCTGGGAGCAAATAATTTTTAAAAGATGGGGGAAAATGCAGCAACGTGATGAATTTTCAAGATCTGGGCACTGAGATCTGCTGTTCTCTGGCTGTGTCATACTGTCTGCTTCCTCTCAAACGCCAAGAAACAGTTTCTAACTTCCTGCTCTAAATTTCTCTCCATGTTTATTTGTACCTAGCTTAACTCACAGCCCAATCCATCTAATCTTGCCTTGAAGGACTTCCTTTGCATCATTTGCTACTATGTTGTAGAGTGTATTTTCCAAAGAGAACAATATCCTCCATTGTATGTACTCTTCTTCGTGTGTGTGTGTGTGTGTGTGTGTGTGTGTGTGTGTGTGTGTCTCTCCCCCACCAAGAGGTGGTGTCTACATATCCCTTTCCCTTGGACCTGGTGTTATTTTGTGACCATCCTTCTCAATAGAGAGTGGCAGAAGTGATTCTAAAGAACATCCAAGGCTAGATAATAAAAGGTGAGACAGCTGGACCTCCTTGTTTCTCTCAAGGATTGCTGTTCTTGGAACTTGGCCACCATGCTGTACAGAAGCCCAGGCCACATAGAAAAGTCGTGTCAAGAGGTTTCAACCAGTAGACTCAGATGAGGTCTTAACCAATAAATATCCAGCATCTACTACACAGTGGATGAGCAAGGAAAACTTCGAGATAAGTGAGATGCCTCTGATCCAAGGATTGTCTGAACCAGATGTACCTACATGAGTGATCTGATAAAAGCTATGATAGGCAATCAAACTACTATTTTTGCATCACCAAAAATAGTTTGATACAGTTTATTACATAGCCATATACAGGTAACTGATACAGACTTGGACTATAGTTTTTAAAGCATTTGCGCATTCATTCTCAAATAATCCTTGCAATCCTATAAATGATAAGATCCTTTCATGGTGGAAAAAAATCCTGGAATTTGGGGCATTTGAATTCTAGGGTTATAGATACCAGAAACTTGGGTCAGGATTTTATTTCATACATTAGTGATATTATCTTAAAGACTTTGCTTTTGAAAGACTCAGTTCCTTCATCTATAAAATGGATCTAACAATATTACCAACCACAGTAGTGGATTGTCTAGTATACATGAAGTTATTAGTGCTACCCCAGGTCAATAGATCCTTCCTAAACCTCTGAGACATCATTGACTCCTTCCCTTTATTTCTTACATTTAACCAAATTTCAGCCTCAACTAGTATTTCCTGCTTCAGAACACATGGAGAACCCTAACAAATTTTCCCAGTTCCTGCTAGTTCAAGCACCATGTGTTCGCCCTCTTTCACTAGGGCACTGTCCAGTGGTCTCCCTGTGATGCCTTTGCTTCCATCCAAATCTGTTTTTGTTAATATTGCATAAATAATCATGAAATCATGAAGCCAGAGCTACACGCATGACCCCACCTACTTTTAATCTCTTTCACTTCATCTCCTTCAACTCTTTTCCCTTTTCCTCTCCCCTTCCATCAGCCAAGTCTCTTGACCCTTTCCAAAATATGCCAGGCCTGCTCAAACCTCTAATGCTTTGCCTTTTTTGTTCCCTTTGACTGGAAGATATTTTTCCCCTGGCCTCTGCCAGGCCTACTCCCTGTCCCCTTTGAACACTACTCAAATGGTAGATATTACTGAGGCTTTCCAGTGCCATCTCATTGGGAACTGCTACCTTCCTATGCCCCAGAACTCCCTATGCCATGCCTCACTCATTTTCATGTAGTGTTTATCATCATCAAATATGCCAAATACTTGAATTTGTTATTTTTCTATAAGGACCTATGCCTAAAGATAGTAGTTTCCTAAGAACAGAGATTTTTGCCAATGTCATTAAGACCCAGAATCTAGAAAGAAATCTGGGATGTAGATGTTCCATAAATATGTTTTAGTCATGAATGATATTGAACAAATGGTAAAATGGCTGCTCCGTGTCATATTATTAGGATTAAAGCCTAAATGTTCTGACTTCCACCTTTCTATTCACTGCCTTGGGTTAAATAGTGGCTTCCCCAAAAAGATTATGTCTGAGTTCTAACCCCCAAAACTTGCGAAAGTGACTGTATTTGGTAAAAGGATCTTTGCAGATATCAGTGAGTTATGGTACTAAGATGAGATTATCCCGAATTTGGTGTGGGTCCTAAATCCTTTTAAGACAAGAAGACAGACAGACAGAGGAAGAGAAGATGTCAAAGGAAAGCAGAAATTGGTGACTGCAAGCCAAGAAACACCAAGAGTTACAAGCAGGCAGCAGAGACTAAGAGACACGCGTGGAACAGATTCTCCAGCGCAGCCTGCAGAGGGAACCAGCCCTGTCACTGTTTTACTTTGGGACTATGAAAGATTGGCTGTCTGCCATGAGCAGTCAAGTTTGTCATAACAGCCCCCGCAAACGAATGTATCCACTGTGCCCTCAAGGCTCCTTAAATGCAGAACTGGTCTCCAACTTGGCCCAACAATCTGGACCTGACCTTCTGCTAAACCCCTCGCTATGAAGCACACCCCTGTCCCATGTGCACAGACCCCTTGGCACAACTTCAGCTCTTGCCTGGTGCCATTTTGGACACCTCTCAGCCTGGCCTCTGGTCTCAACACTTCCCAGCTCGTCCTGACTATGGCTTAGTGCTTCTGTGCATTGCTGATAAGGCTCCTTGGTCCTGTCTCTGCTTGTATTTCCCTTTCCCATGTTCAGCATCCTAAGCCAGAACAATCGGAGAGTCCCTGCCTGTGTGTAAGGCTGTCTGGACATCGCCTGGGGCTCTATCCCTGCTGGTGATCTCACCACCCCGCTGAACCCTCTGCCCAGACTGCATAAATACACTGCTGGAAGCACCTTCGATTCCTGTAACTTTTCCCAGTCTGATGTCTGCTGTGATGTTTAATTTATGTTGTAAGAAATAAAAGCACACTCCTTCCTGCTGAAAATGTTGACATCAGCTAAGATCTCACACTACTGTGCCTGTGCCATGGACACAAAGATGGAAGAGGGAGATTTTCTTTCTTAATCCAAAAAAGTTTAGTAACACCTTCCTCCAGACAGGTTGGAGCAATATCATTGACATATCCCCAGTGGATTAATACTACTCACACAGGTAGGTTAAGTTTCAGATCCCCTTTCGTCTTAGCCTACAAACATGTATAGAAGAGTGAAGGGATCATTCCATGTGTAAATCAGGCCACAGTTACAGTGCTGGTGCCTCCCAAGACATAGTGAGGAGATTATTTAAATAACCTGTATTTAACCTGCACACAGGGCCTGGCAACTATGCAGTGGACTTTCAAGTGTCTTCTGTGTCTTGTGAATCAGTGCGCCACACTTTTCCTCATGCAGCAAGTCTTCCCTTGCTGGCAAGGGAAGATGAGAGAGGGACAACCAGCTCCTTCCTGCAGTTCTTTACTCATTCACTGAACAGTGTGGAAAACAAAAAAAACCCACAGACTTCTTCACAATTCATCAAAGTGAAATCTTTATCTGTTTGAAGAGTCAAGGTCTAAGAAAAACAGCTTCTTGTCAAGACTGAAGAATTTGCAGTACAAAAACAAATTTCACTCAGTTGAACAAACACACAGTGAGCACTTCTATGTAATTAGTGTGGGAGTTTCAAGAAAGCCCTTCTCCCTTGCATGCAAGCTCTTTGAGGACCAGGATCTTTATCTAGTGTCACTGTAGTCTCTCCAGTGCTTCAAGTGGCCCTGGAACATAATAGGTACTCAATAAATACATGAGATGTGTTGAGTCCCTAGGGAAGTAAGCAACGGCAGGGAGTGGTCTGGGAGAAACTTCATGCCATGTCCTAACATGTCAAACTAGCCAGGACTTTGGGGGAGGATCTAGTCTACTTTTGATTTTTTAAATGATAACAATCACTAGCACTTACTGCTCAGTGGCAGGCACTGAGCTGAACACTGTAGATCCATTTTCCTATTTAATCCTATCACTATCATCTCTATATATACACGAGGAGGAGGAAAGTAACTAAGGTAACACAGCCCAAGATGTGAAGGCCCAAGCCAGAATTCAGATGCAAGTCTGAAAGGCAGAGGCCTAACTCTAACTCTGTGCTATGCCATCACCTTCTATAGTTCAGCAAACCAAAACACCCTGACTTAAACCCAGAGCAGAGCGAGTTTAGACTGGGAACCCCAGATTCCTAACCCAATGTTTCTTCCACAACACCATGCTGCCTTTTATCACTAGTAATTTTAGTGTTTCACTTTAAAAAAAAAGCGCTTTTTCGTCTTGATGGTCTTCTACTTGTTACTGAGAAATAAATTTGGTCGGTGCCTTTAAAGTAAAAATTTTAAATAAAAAATATTTTAAGAAGGAATAACATATTTTAACAAGGGGTTTGATCACCAAACGAAATGAAAAAGACTTGTTTCACATAAAAAACTCGAATGATTTAAAATATTAATGTAGTGTTTATCTACTGCCTTTTTCCAGGAACCAAAAGAGTTTAATATAGCTCATTAGTTCTTAGACTATTTCCGTGAGAGAAGAAAGTAAGCATCATTATCTATATTTTAATAGGAGGAAACTAAAGCCTAGAACGAATTGCAAAGTCGGGCATTGAGCAAACTTGGATTCTTAGCCAAATGTGAAAAACACATTGTGAAGTGAAGCACTAGCTGGAATATTCGCTGAGCAGCATCAGTCTGATGAGGTACGTCGGTCTCCGTTACATACGGGTCCCTTTAAGAAGCCATGCTGTGACAGCTTTACCCAGTGAGCCCCGTAATGTATAGCAATTTTTGTAAAGTAAAAAAAAAAAAAAAAAAATTTAAAGTTTCAAATTTGACAATAATCAATGTGATGGAAAGATAATGTTTAAATAAAAATATTTATTACGGTAGAAATACATTGTAATTAATTTCCCTCAGAATGCCCCTCTCACTTCGAATGCACTTACCCCGTCATTAGAGGCAGTGTAGGTTTTACTGTGGTAAGTTTTTAAAATGTAAACATTCACTATAAATTTAGATCATCTCATAATCAGCAAGATGGAGAAAATATAAATTGCCGAGCTTTAGCCCCAGAGCTTCTCCTTCACTAGGTCTGAGTCGTGGCCCAGATTCCACAATTTTTACACATACACAGGTGCTACCGAGGCTACTGGTCCATAGACCACAATGTAAAACCCACTGTGCACAAGTGGCCTGCCCTTTCAGATGGCCCCATACCTGGGAAGCACTCAGACCCTGAAACTGTAGCCCAGGTTCGAATCCTGGCACTGTCACTTAGCAGCTAAGTGACCAGTGATACTTTACTCAATTAGTTCCATTGTATTTTAATCTTTTCTTTTGAAAAAATGAAAATTATAATAATTTTGTGCAGTATGTGGCAGACAGAAAGTGCTTGGTGATCGCTGGCAACCTTCCCCGATGCTACAGAAAGCTTCACTAACAAGGCGTCTTAAATTAGTCCTGTCCAAGAGGTTGGTCAGTCCTCAGGGAAGTGAACATCAGGCAGAAAGCTTAATTATGTAAATGATCGCAAACCTCACAGGGCCCAAGACTTTGATCAACAGGGAGTATTGCTTTGGGATGTGAACTCACAAGACTTGCTTTAGAAGTTCTATTAGCAAGGGTAGGGACTCTGACACTTTGATACACTTCCAAAGAATTAAGTAACAAATTATCAAATTTTAATGATGCTGGCAAGTATAACTACCTGTGCTGGAGGTGCATTCAGGAATACTTAGTCTGAGTCTTAACAAGAGATTTTTTTTTTCCCCTTCCAAGGACGTATTCAGGAGGTAGGATGCTGTGTATGTGCTGAATAATTACAGGATGCTGAAATTTTTACCCCGGTTTCTATGATTCTTCCAGAGAAATAGGAGACTTATTCTCTGGGCTTGTAGCAAATCTCTTGACATCTTTATTGCCTACCCCTTGAAAGGCAGAGTGGGGAACATTATCAAAATAACATGTGAAACCTCCATTTTAAACAGTTCATGGCCCTCATGTTTCCCATCTGCCCCTGGTGCCTTCTGCCTGTGAGCAGATAATACTATGGATAATACTATAGCCAGACAGTGTTAGTCCAGCATCTCACCAGTGTCCAGTCGCGGGCTCTCCTTCTCCAGCCTTAGGGCGGGTTCTCACTCCTTCCTAGATCACAACAGTGTGTCAGTTACACAGCTTAGTAGCCTGAACAAAACACTCCCCTCCAGAGTTCATAAATGGGCCCTAATTGTATAGTAAATTTATCTTAGTGTCTCCTAATAATAACACATCTGCATAATCACACACCTCTGTAGCTCCTTCCCATTTAAGTGGGGCCACCTTTAGTGGTCACTAAAATGTCACAGAAATGATAAAATGCCTATTTCATGCCTGAGTCTTTAAAAGAGTATAGCAGCCTCTGCTTTTGCACATTGGGGAAAACCAATTGCCATGCAAGATATGACTAACCTGTGCTAAGTTTACCCATTTTATATGGAGGCCCACGTGAAGGAGAGCTGAGATTTAACCCAGGAAGTCTGGGTACTCTCCCAGTTAACAAGAAAGTAAATCTCCCAGCACAGGTTAAGAGGCCCTCACTGACATGCTTTGGGAGTAAACACTACATCAAATATAGTTACGGAAGCTACTTTATTAAACAGCAGATAACTAAACGAGCTAACTAGGATAACTTCCCCTTGATGCTCAGATAACACATGCTTTTCAAAAGTTCATCCTGATATGGCCTTACCCAGCCCAGGGTTATATCCTGGTGCTCAGCAAAATGTATTATTTATAAAAAAACTATTATGTATATGTTATCTGATACTACTTACTAATGACAGCTTTCTTTTACTATTTTTTTTCTCATTTTTTAAAACTTGATTTTTTTTTATGTAAAGGAAGAATCCCCAAAGGAAATTTCCCTTTTGATCTTCATCCCAGTAGTCCAATAATGTAGGATAAACACTGAACTACTTCTCACATTCATTTTTTTTTTCAGCTTTAATTGAGTTTATTGGTACGTTCATTTCACGTTCATTTTTGTCATAAGAGCAAAAGAGCAAAAAACTGGGAAGTGCAAAGGTGATGAAGTGGCTGGATGTTTTCACTTGTATTTAAAACTGCAGACACCTCAATGCGCCCAAGGGCTGCCAATAGCTGGTACAAGCTGGACAGAAACGTATATCATCCTCCAGCTTCAGGTTGCACGCCTTGGCACAATTGTACATTTCCATTGGTGATGGAGGCAACTACGTACAGTCAGCATGCCTAACATTTGGTACTAATTCTTACTACTGGTCTTTCCGAAGAGAGAGAAAGCTGCTTAATACAAATGTATAGATGAGCAAGTCGTTCCAGTGAGAGACTTTCATAAGACTGAATTTTGTTCTCTTTTAAACTCTGAGTGAAAACTCAGGCACATCCAGGTGTAACAGCTGAAGACTTCTTGCAAAACGGTATTAATTCGCTTCTGAGTCATTTCTTCAGATTTCATACTCCCTCTAAATCTTTCTTCTTCCCAGAGAAAGAATGACAGGTGGTTGCAAATGTTGACTAAACAAAGGAGACTAGAATGTGCACTAAGGTTGTATGTTTACCTTTGCAGCAGTGAGGTTTTCAGAACTTCTGTAAACAGGTAATTTCACCTGATGAAATGTTTCCTGGGAATTGACTACAAAGAAGCACATACCTACAGGGAAAACAAAATGCTGTTTACATAGCATGGTTTTCTTCTCTTTCCCACAGGAGGTAAACAACATTGGGAAGAGACTTGTGTTTGGAGTGCATCTATTCTGTCTTGCTGGGCAAGTTTTTGCATGTTGGACTCTCAGTTTCCCCATCTGTACAAAGAAAATAAAATGTATTCCCTGTGCATGATGCAAGATAGATAAATTCTGTGGAAAAGTATCTTGACATAAACCCTATGAAGATAGAACACTAGCATAATAATATTATTGCTGCTAATATAATCTTCATAATCACATAAAAATATTAACAACTACCATCTCGGATTTTCTGGGTTTTAGTTGTTGGGTAGATTTTTGTTTTATCCTTACTGCAATAGTAGTTGGATTATCTGAGACATTTGTCTCACTTTTCCTCTGTACTAGTTACCTTTCCTGTTACTGAGGCAAAAATACCTGGAATATACTAATTAAAAAAGGAAATGTTCATTTTGGCTCATGATTGCAGATGTTTCGGTCCATGGCTGGCTGCCTCTGGGGCAGCAGAATCAGGCAGAAGGGCAGCGATTAGGGAAGCTGCTCACCTCATGGCAGCCAGGAAGCAAAGAGAGCAAGAAAAAGCCGGAGGAAGCATATACCCTTCAAAGGCGTGGCCCCAGCAAACTCCTCCCTCCGGAAAAACACTACTGCCTAACCGCGCATTCAACCTCAGATGAGTGTGGTTCTTCAATGGCCCAATCACCTTCCAAAAGCTCCCTCGCTCAGAACATATGAGTCTCTCGGGGGACATTTCTGATCGGAACCGCCACATCCTCCTCTCACACACAGTTCAGAGAGTTGAAGGTTAAATGCAGTTACCTGGCAGTGTACTGACGACCCCTTCGGCGCTCTACTCATGCAGTCTGTGCTGACTCAGGGCCCTGAGTGCTTCAGCCAGGGCTCTGGCACCGCAGCACATTTCATTGCTTTTGTGTCTAGCTCCAAGCACGATGGAGATGCTGTTGCTGTCCTGCCCCTCAAAAAGTCCCGCAGCTGGCTCTGATCATCCCCCGCCTCTTCTGTCTTTCTACTTTGCCTCATGGAGACTTTCTTTGATTCTCTAGGAGCTCAACTGCAGTGGGAAAAAGCCTCAGCCAATCATACATGAACACTGGTGAATCATCAGCCCAGTTTCTTACTGAGGCAGGAGCTTTTGAGAAGCACTTCCTTCTTATGTGATTTCTAGAAGATTCCTTGGACAGAAACCCCTCTGTCTATATTAGTAACCTACTCATTAATGATCCCTTTAATGGGCTCTGCTCCATCCCTTCCTTCACCACACCTATTTCTTCCCCTGAGCTTTCTGGTTTTCTTTCCAAATAAATAAGCCAAAGACCTTGTCTCAAGGTCTTCTTGTGGAAGATTCCAACTAAGACATCACAAAAATGTCTGGGATTGATGTACCTGACTTGCTGGGACTGTCATTAGCCCATGCTCAGAGTGCAGCATAGCACTAGGCAGGATAAATGAGTGCCTGACATTTTCAGGTTCTGTAGTAAAAATAATCATACCAGCCTTGTTTTTGTACCATCTCTATTTTCTGTATTCCCCAAGCAGCAGAAATCTTCTTAGATATGTATACTAAAATATTGAAAAATGCCTACTGCTAAGAATTTATTTTATCAACAGAAGGAAATATACCTATCTTTGTTTTCTAGTGGGATATAAATATATTTCATAAAAATTTAATCATCATGCTCTTCTCTACTATATGGTTCTCAAAATCTGTTTACCAGCTCTCACAGTCCCTCAGTTACCTTATCTTCATGAGAGTCTGAGACTTTTCTGATCTGATCTTAGATTCAAACAGCAGACCCACTTTGTGTTAATCCAAATTCCCAAATTATAGAAAAAAAAATTGAGGCAGTGCCTTTGGCTCTACTTGCCCTGCAATCTAGTTAAGACAATTGTATGCACAACTGTCTCCAATTGGGCCAAGTGATCACAGGCTGGAATTCCTGAAACTGTGAACCAAGATAAAACTTTTCCTCTTTATAAGTTTATTAGTTCAAGTATACAGTATGGTAACATAACACTGACTAACAGATAGCAAACGTTCACCATTGTTTTAAGCCAGTTTTAGAGTAAGTGTTTACAGTAGTACATAACTGATATGGTGATATGATGATATATAAGCAGCAGATAATAGTTCACGTAAAACACTTTGCCACAACCTAAAGTAAGGGAAAGATTAAATCAAAATTAGATATGAATAATGGAGGTCATAGTCCTATGCAGTCAATCTTAAATGTAAGATTTCTCATTTTATGGAGCAACTTAAGGGGATTATGTTCTCTGGAAAACACTTTGAAGAAACCATCTTTAGAGTCCAAATGCTCTGATAGTTCACATGAAACTACCCCTTTATAATGCTCATTATCTTCCAAAATTATTATCTAACTCTGCTAAAAGAGAACTTATATTTTGTATACTCTCCCCTCAAATATGTTACCTCTTATTTCCCATTTCACACTCCTTCCATTATTTCAAACCTTCACCTGGTCAGATTCCACACATGGATGACCTCTGGGGCATGAAGCCATGAATGAATTTCTCAAAGGTCGAAGTATTAATTACTCAAACCAGGACATTAGATGATGGTCAGAAACAAGGCAAACAAGCCACCACAAACATAATAAAGTAAATATAACGGATAATTGCAAAACTACCAGTGGGACTAAAGATAAAGAATTTGTAAGCCATATGCCAGCTAAGAAGTTAATGTCCAAAATATATAAGGAGCACACACCAGAATAACCCAGTAGGACATGAGCAAAGGACCTGAATAGACTTTTCTCTAAAGAAGATATACAAATGGCCAACAAGCATATCAAAAAAATGCACAGCATCATTAGCCTTCAAAGAAATAAAAATCAAAACCAGAATGTGATATTACCTTATATTTGCTATGATGGCTACTATCAAAAAGACAAGATAACAAAGGTCGGTAAGGATGTGGAGAAGAGGGAACCCTTGTACATGCTTGGAAGGAATATGACACTGATGGATCCACTAAGTAACACAGTGGTGGAGTTCCCTCAGAAAATCCAAACTAGAAATACCACATAATCCACCATTTTTCTTCTAAGTATATATACAAAAAAATGTAACCAACATATGATTTCCACTTTGATGTTCATTGTAACATTATTTACAGTAGCCATTGCAGGTAAACCATTCAGTGTCAATGGATGACTACATGATTTGTGACATGTGTAACACACACAGGCATGCAAGTACACATATGCACATGCTAGACTATTATTTAACCTTAAAATATCCTTCCATCCGTGTCAACATAGATAAAACCAGAAGTCTGTAATAAATAAGACAGACCCTGATAATCTGTATTATATGTAGAATCTAAGAAAATGCTTGAAGTAAGTCGAGAAAGAGGATAGAACAGTGGTTACCAGAGGCAGAGTACAAGGTGATATGGGGGCATATATATA